>NW_021604597.1:19808666-19814149 GCF_004785775.1 Grammomys surdaster | reverse complement strand
AGAGAGAGAGAGAGAGAGAGAGAGAGAGAGAGAGAGAGAGAGAGAGATTGTGTATGTCTGTGTGTATATGAACTTTACTTTTTCAGGTTTGCTGGTATGAGATTATTTATTTACTTTGATTCCATGTGTATAGCTGACATCATTAGGTTAAGTTTTTTCTTCTATTACCTTTGATAGGGATGGATTTGTAGATGGATATTATTTAAATTTTATTTTACTAGGAAATATCTTGTTAACTTCATCTAAAGTGATTGAAAGTTTTGTGCAACATAGTAGTCTGGGCTAGAATCAGTAGTCTCTAAGAATCTGGGGAAAATCTGTCTAAGCATCTCTAGATTTTAGAGTTTCCATCAAGAAATCAAGTGCAATTCAAAGTCCTGGAAAAATTTTCAAGAAAATCATAGAAGAAATGTATTCTAACCTAACGAAGAAAATACCTATAAAGAATAAGAAGATTACAGAACACAAAGTAAGTGAGAAGAATAAAGCAAATCCCCTGCCACATAATAATCATAACACTAAACGTACAGAACAAGGAAAGATTATTCAAAGCTACAAGGGAAAGGAATCATTGTATCATACTACAAAAATTTCTACTACATAGAATATACTTACAAAATTTAATTAAAGTTCAGATAAACAAATATTAATAGACCATAACCCTTAAGAAAATTGAAACATTCATTAAATTTCTTTCAACCAAAATAAACCCAGAGACAGACGATTTTAATCACAAAATTCTATCAGACTTTAAAAGAATAACTAACACTAATACTCCTAAAAATATCCTCAAAATAGAAATAAAAGAAACATTGCCACATTCATTTTATGAGGCTACAGTCACACTGGTTACCAAACAGCACAAAGATTCAACAATAAAAGAAGTAAAGACCATTTTCCCTCAAGAACATTGATTCACAGTTACCCAGTAAAATACTCACAACCCCAATCCAACAACATATCCAAATATTATCTACTATGAACAAGTTAGTCTTCATCCCAGTGATATAGGCATGATTCAACATTCAAAAGTATGTTAATGTGATCCACTACATAACACACTGAAATAAAAATAACACATGTTCAATTCATTAGATATTGAGAAAGCATAAAACATGATTGAATACCTTTTAGATAAATGTCTTTGAGCGATCAGGGGTACCAAAGATATACCTAAACATAATAAAATAAATAACTGCAAGCCTATAGCTAATATAAAATTAAATGAAGAAAAATTAAAAGCAATTCCACTAAAATCAGGATCAAGAAAAGAGTGTCCACTCTCTCCATCTTTATTCAATATTGATGTTGAAATTTTAGCTAGAGCAATAATATAACTACAGGAGCTCAAGGGGACACAAACAGGAAAACAAAGCAGTCAAATGATATTATTTGTAGAATATTAGCATACTTAAGCAACTGCCAAACTTCTACCAGGAAAACTCCATAGCTGATAAACACCTTCATGTAAGTGGATAAATACAAGATTAACTGGAAAAATTAGTAGCCCTGATATACAAAAAGGACAAACTAACAGAGAATAAAACATTGGAAACCATATGCTTCAAAATAGACACAAATAATGTAAAATATCTTAGTGTAATTCTAACCAAGCAAGTGAAAGACCTGCAAGACAAGAACTTCAACATTCTGAAGAAAGATATTGGAGAAGATATCAGAAGATAAAAAGATTTTCCATGCTTATGGATCAGTAGAACTAACATAGTAAAAACGATTCTTTTATGGAAAGCAATCTACAGTCAAAGGGTTTCAAAGCAATCCCCATTAAACTTTCAAACCAATGCTACACAGACTTGGAAAAAATAATACTCATTTTCACATAGAAAACTTAAAATCCCACAGCAAACCTGTACAATAAAGGAATTTCTGGAAGTATCAATATTCCTGATTTTAAAGCTCTACTATAAACCTATAATAATTAAAACTGCATGGCATTGGCAGAAAAACAAATCAATGAAATTGATCAATGAAATTGAATTGAAGACCTAGATGTAAATCCAAAGAATTTTGATCAGATGATTTTTTATAAACCAGAGTTTTTCAACGAAGAGTAGAAAGCATCTTCAGTGAATGTTTGAGCTGAATATAATGGGATGTTGGCATGTAGAAGAATGTAAACAGATAAATACCTATCATCCTAAAAAAAAATTCAAGTATAAGTGAATCAAAGCCCTTAACATATAGCCAGATACAGAGATTCTGGTAGAAGAGAAAATTAAAAATAACCTTGAATTCAATTATACAGGAGACAAGTTTCTAAGGAGAATACTAGTATTATAGGCACTAAGATAGACAATTAATAAAGGAAACCTTATGAAAACTAAAAACTTCTGTAAGGCAAGAGACTATGAATAAGACAAAATGACAGCCTACAGAATTGAAAAGATTTTTATCATCTCCATATCAGAAAGAAAGCATATTTTCAAAAAAATATAATAAGGAAAAGTAACAGGACTTCAACAAACCAGATAATCCAAATAAAATTGGTTATAGATCTAAACAGAGAATTCTTAACAGAGAAATATTAAATGGCTGAGAAGCACTTCAAGAATTGCTTAACATCCTGAGCTATCAAGAAAATGCAAATCAAAATGACTATGACAATCCATCTTATTCAATCAGGAAGGATGAAAGCTCCCTGTAAGCACCAGCTAGACTTTTCTAAGTTTAGTGTGTTATAGAGCTGTTACAAACAACTAAGACTTAACACCCATTTGTGGAGAGCAATTAATAATGTTGAAGATAGCCTGGATAGTTTGGGGGTTTGTATGTGGCACATTTATCTAATAATTTGATTAAATATAACCAATTTTCCATGCCCTAAAACTGCAGGTAAATTGTCTTTGCTGGTGATGTGATTATATTAGAAAACTTAAATAATCCCATTAAGGTCTATTAAAACTAATAAATTAATTTAGCATTATTACATGATTAAAAGTTATAAATCAATAAAATTTCAGCTAATAGTGAATCAGAGTATAAGAAGTATAAATTGCATTCATCTCTTTCATAAAAATTTAAAGTAACAATTCTAAATAAATTTAACCACATGGGAGAAATAAGGTGATAATAAAATATTTGTTCTAGAACTTGTAGAGGATATAGAGAAGTTAAAAATACAAATTCAACATACAAGAATTACTGGTGATAAAATATTCCTACTTCTAAAATGATATACAGATTCTGTGTAGTTTTCATCAAAGCATTATGCCTTATTCAGAAAAGAGGGAGGAAAATTCCTGTTTTGTTAAACAAAGGTCACAAATATTCCAAATACTGGCTCCATCCTATAAAGAAAGAACACAATAGAATAGTTTTTATACTAACTGTCTTCAAACTGTATGTATAGCTGTGATATCAAGATGTCATTGTACCAGCAAAACATAATACATGAAATAGTGGAAGCAAGTATAAAGATTAAAAGTAAAGCTGTCCATCTACAATCTGATCAAAGATCAGAATTTTCATTAAAATGATGGGAAAATTGGAGAACATAATGCAGAAAATGGAATTAAACATCTGTCTCTGATTACATAAAAGCAAAATGTCTAAAAAGGGAGTAAGGAGTTCAATGCAAACCCCTGCTACTAGCAAGGTAATAAAAATAAACAGAAAATGCTGCAGAATCAGGGAATGAGCAATAAAGTTTTGGACAATCTTCCAAAAGCTTATGGAAACTATAAAAACAGACATAGTGCATTATAACAAACTATGATTATTCTGCACATCAAAGAAAATAAGCAAATAAGTAAACAACCTAGATAAAATGATGAAATATTTCTAAAGAATACAGCAGGGGAAAGTGTAACATAAGCATTATATCATGAAATTAAAAAGAGTCAGAATAATTCAAGTGTTGATAAAGATATGGAGATAAGAGAATTTCTGTAGAGTATTTAATGAACTATGACATGTAGCCAAAGTGAAAAACGATGTAAAGGTCCTAAACATATTTAAGTAGAACTACAATGAGATCCGTTGATCCTGCATCTTTGTGTGAGGCCAATGTAGTAAACTAATTATGCTTCAAAGAAATTTGGATCATCATATGTCTTCATATTACCTGGATGAAGTGTGTCATCTATGCAATTGAAGTTCATAGAATTTAGGAGAAAATGGATGGCTATCAGAGACTGTGTAGCATACCAGTGCTGTGTGTAGGATAAGAAAAAGATTATTATTTGGTATTCTGTTAGAAAGAGAAAGATCTGAAACATTTGTTGTAGCATCATTGGACTGTGATCCTGGAATAGACAGCCGTTTTTTTTGTATATGACAAAATGATCAAATTAAGAACTGTCCGAATGACTGCATCATAAAAGAAAAAATATTTGAGGGATCAAATCCACATTAATTTCCTCCTGCTTATCCATGCTTTTCTATTGTACTAAAAACTATTCTATATCAATGTTGATGTTTTAGCTTTCACATATGGGTAAGGAAATTCATTTAGTATGATTATGCCTACTTTTTTTTAGAACAACTCCTTATAATTCTGTTTTTTTGGCACAAGTAAAAAGTTGACTAAACATGGCCTTCACATCCTATTGTCTTTAGGTTGTATATGTTTTGATCCATTTATCTCTCATTGAATAACTGTATTTATTCCATATATTTCCTATCGTGAAATGTAGGATAATAACAATGGACCCTCAGGGCATTTTTATATGATTCTATGCCACTTACATATATTCAGATCTAGAAAAATAAATTAATGTGTTGTAAATTGTTGATTATACAAAAATATTTATCTTGAATTTTTAAAGACTGAAACATTCTGGGAGGACAATGGGTAGGTGGGTGAGGAAGAACCATCATAGAAGCAAGATGTAGGGAAGATGAGATAGGGAGCTTGTGAAGGGGAAACAAGGAAGTGGGATAATGTGTAAAATGTAAATAAAATAACCAGTAAAAAAAATTAAAAATAAGACTGAAACTTTCATTCAGATTTAAAATGTTATAAGTTGGTTTAAACATCTGTGTCCCTTCCTAGTTTCATTGTTTGTTAGACTAACAGTGGCTTTTCAAACTAGGCAACATGACATTTCAGTGACAGTTTAAATTGAAATTCACTATTTTAAGTATATATATATATATATATATATATATATATATATATATGCAATCTTTTAATCTTTAAGATGAAATCATTAATTTATTTTTGTGACTTTATAAAAACATGTGAATGTGTCACCACACACATGTGGAAGCAAGAGGACAGATGTGGGGCATTTGTTTCCTTTTACCATGAGGGACCAGCATATTAAAATTCAGATCTTGAGACTGGTGGCAAATGAAATTTCTGTTCACACTAATGCTTTAAAACAGTGTCGATGCAGAACACTTTCAAGCTCAAAATGTTATTAATGAAAAATCTGAAAATAGATATAACAAACTTTTATTGTAGATAGAGGAGTCTCTCTCTCTCTCTCTCTCTCTCTCTCTGTCTCTCTTTCTCTCTC
>NW_021604597.1:19687392-19808566 GCF_004785775.1 Grammomys surdaster | reverse complement strand
GAAGTTTATAAAATTAATTATATATTGATATATAATTATATGAGCATAACTGTACAAGGGAAAATTATTGATACAACAAAAACTGCTTGTCTGAAATAAGATTCTTACAATACTTCATTGGGCTTTTATTTAGCTCTTGTTTATTTTCCTCATTTCTATTCGTTATCTGAGAAGCCTCTACAGCTTATGTTGATCATATTTTACTCCCACCCATTATCCATATCCTTCCATATTCAACACCTACTCTCCTACAAACCAAATCTTCTCCTTTCAAATTCCATCATGTTCAGCATTTCTCAAGTTGATAGTTTTCCTTGTTTATTATAGTTATATATTCACGTTTGTATATATACATATGAATAAATATGTAAATACTAGTGTTGTATCAGTTTTAATTGTACGTATATGTTTTTAGGGTTGACCACTTGCTATTGGATAGCTAACTATTGAGCTACTTTTCTTGGAAAATTAATTCTCACTACCTTTGAGTCACTGACTACATTTAGCTTTTCACCTATGGGTGGAGCCCTAAGATATCTCCATCTACACTGGCATGCCAAATGGTGTTGTTTTGTTCATATTTTATTTAACAACTACATTAATGAGATGGTGACGGTGGACTATCATGTCTAGAAGGCACAATATTATAGACATATTTAACTTTTATCTTTTATTCAATCTTTCTGCTTTCTAATTCTTAAGCCTTATGCCTTGTTGTAGGGATATATTTTAGATATGTCAGCCATGGGTTGCCACCATGACATTATTTTGACCTGTAATAGATTTCTGTACTGATCCATCTGTGTTGCAAACAGATTTCTTTGATGGAGGTAAGCATTACATTTATCTGAGGGCATAATAACAAGTATTTGAAATGCTGTTAGGATTACACTGAGTAGGAAAGTGGAATGATTTACCTCCTATTGAGTAATTTGTATAAATATAAACTAATATGATTACCTACATGCTTTCCAAACATATAGTTTTACTTATCCCTCCTCACGCTTTTCTAGTGTCCTTTTTTTTTTGCTCCTATCAAATACACACCCTCATTTTTCATTTCCCTTTTATATTACCTATTTCCCTCCCTAGATGTTCAACACCCTTCATCCATAGTTTCTTTTCACTGGGATAATTGTGTGTTTATTTACACTTAAATATCTAAACATGAATATTTGGAACTAGGGACTAATAAGAAAATGTACAGGTAGATAGAATATTATTCATCTATTAAAAGAATTAAAAATATGTAAAATTCACAGACAAATTGATAGAGTTATAGAAAATCTGAATGAGCTAAATCAGACTCTGAAAGACTAAGGTTGTATCATTTAATGTCTTTGTATGTGTTAGCTTTGTATCCTCAAATATTTGTGTTCCATTTGGGATATCTACAGAGGTCAGGAAGTTATTAAGGGTACAGGAGGTTGGAGGATCAAATAGAGGGGAAAATATAACTCAGTGGTAAAGGTGATTCTAAAGAAATAATGAGATAATAAGGGTTAAATGAGGGAGATATTGGGAGGAAGCAGAACAAGAGGAAATAAGTAAAGGGATATCTAACACTAAATGCACCTTAAAAATCTGCATATGGATGCCTTCTATTCTAATAATTTCTGAAAATACACATACATCCATATGTGGAACTTAAAAAGGGTTAAATAGTGTTTATGGCTTTTCCACAAACACAATTTCCGTAGATCCTCATAGTTTTAATTTATGTAGTTCATATCAAATTACAGGTAAATAGTTTGTATCACAAAATCTTAAAATTAACATATTAAACACCAATAATGTTATTTTATTTGGCCTAAGAATAGTATCTTAACACTAATCTCTTATTTTAAAATATAATTTTACATAAAATCCTGTTTTTAAAATAAGTAATTGTTTTCCTTTTAAAATGAGATATTAAATTCTAACTGAAGAAAAATTTCCTGTTTTATACATCTCAAGTATGTAGGTCAATATAAATAAAGTGTAGGTAAAACTGTATGTTATAGATTTTAATAATTATAAGAATATTAAATGGTCATATTGTCTACAATATAATCTTTCCAGTTTTAGATAGAAGATGGATATATACAATGTCTCTAAAAACCTAAACAGAAATCTCCTTTTCCATTAGACTTTATCTTCCATGTCCTGCTTCTTCTGTCTGGAGAGCTTACAGAATATTGGCTAATCAATATCTACTACTAACTTCTAGATAATGTCTTTATTGTCCAAGATGCGAAAACTTAAGTAGTGTTAAGTAAAATGTACAAGGTCAGTGTGAATTGGTGTCTGAGCGAAGGTTAGCAAATAGATTAGCTATTCCCATAGCTGCTGACTTACCTCCAAGCAATTCCAGAGAATCTATTGCAGAGGATCCCCTTTAGTGGTAGATTTACATTGTTATGTTATAGATGTTAAGATGTTTAACATTGCACCTGTCTGCTAAAATTTTACCAACATCATTTACAGAGCTGATTTGCTAGAGAAAAAAATGACCATTTAACTTGTGCATTTGAAAACACAAGTACACACACAAACACAAGTATACACACACATATGCATACACACACAAATTGTGTTTATATAAATTGCTTACAATCAAAATATCTTGAGGAAAAAGGTCTATGTTATTTGTGCATTTACACACACAAACACACACACACACACACAAATCATCTTTATATAAATTGAGGATTTTTGATTCACATGTTTAAATACCACCTATTATTTTAGGTGAAATTTATAAAGAACTGCTTCTTTCAATTTCTAACACTGAGACCTGTGTTAGATTATTATAGAAAGGATTTATGTTAAAACTTGTAACTGAATTTGTCCTCTACTCCTAGAACCCTTATACTGAAGTTATGCAGATTCATATGCCAATATAGGATCAGTGATATTTCTTTATAGTATCCAGGCATTTCATATTTTCACACACAATTTCCTTTCTCTATCATATAATTTTCTAATTATCATTTCAGCTTATATGCTACTGAAATGTTTCACAGCTTCTGAATAATCATAATCCTGATGATTAAGGGAAATATCTTCAATGCTCTACTATAACACCTATCAGTTTCCTACTATTTTAGAGGACACTAAGACATATCAAATCAAACACTGGGATAGCCCTTGCATTGGATGTATACCCTGTCTACTATTTTAGTGGTTTTACAGCCTAATCATGTCAATACACTGTTATATAGCATCGAGCTTTCTCAGGACAAAGGGCCTCTCCTCCTATTGATGTCCGACAGGCCATCTTCTGATAGATATGTGGCTGGAGCCATGGGTCCCTCCATGTATACTCTATGGGTTGTAGTTCAGTCCCTGGGAACTCAGGGGAATCTGGTTGGTTGATGTTGTTCTTCCTATGGGTTGCAAACCCCTTTAGCTCCTTTAGTAGTTTCTCTAACACCTCCATTAGAGATTCCATGCTCATTGGTTCCAAGTATCCACCTCTGTATTTGTCAGTCTCTGGCAGAGCTTCTCAGAAGACAGCTATATCAGGCTTCTGTCCTTTGATCCTGGGAAGACTCAATGCCCCAGTGTTGGGGAATTCCAGGGCAAGGAGGTAGAGTGGGTGTGTGGCTAGGGGAGCACCCTCATAGAAGCAGGGAGAGGGAGGATGGGATGGGGTTTTCAGAGGGGAAACCAGGAAAGGGGATAATATTTAAAATATAAATAAATAAAATATGCAATAACAAAATAAATAGTACACATATTGACACAGTGTGAGTCCTATACTTGCCACAAAAGAGTTACACCTATCAAAAATATATACATTATTTGCATAAACATAAAGAAATGGAGAGAAAAAGCTAAGGGGAAAAAAGCTTAAAAATATAATCAAATTTTGATCAAGAGACCTAAGGAAACTTAGGAAAAAATATGATCTTGATGAATGTTACTCAACTACTGAAGATTTTATGGCTATACAAATAAATAGAGGTTGGTCACCCCACCACAGATCTCCTCTATGCTTTCAGATTCCTCGGGCAGATTTTTATTGCCTAAAAATAATCTACACCTGGCCGAGAATCAGGTAGCCTTCCCGTTTTGCCCCATTACTTCCTGAATTCCTTTTCACCACATACCAGCTCTAAACTCTCTCCTCAACCAGCGGCAAAACCAGCCATGAAAAATACAGCCACTGACTTGGTTGTTGACTCTATCCCTCAGGACTCCTGAAATCCTGGCCCTATCGTGGTTTTACACTCCTGCCAAACCTTAGGCAACATAGGTCAAAAGGCCAGAGAGGAAACAAAAACAAATGTATAAAAACAAAAACAAACATACAAATCAGCACCTAAAAAAAGACACTGTTCTATGAAATTTCTTTTATTCAAGAGACAAAACTTATTACTTTCTTTCTAAATTACTTGGGATTTAATTATTATTTGTATACTTCAAAAATGTGAATTTAATGGGGCAAAATAATATTCTTTGCTTTCAGGACACTTATCTATTTTCAATAGCTCTCGTAGATTATTTCTTTTCACTCATATTCATCAACCTTTACTACACAGTCTTAGTTATTTTAACTGTTTTTTATTCATTTTTGTTTTATATTTTTATACAACACAACTTAGTCTTATTTTTTTTCCATCTTCCAACTTCCCAGGGAACCATTTCTCACAAACAATCCACATTGTATTTTGTCTTAATTTAAAAAAAATAAAGAAAAAAAGAAAAAAATCTTGCAAAATTCAAACAATAATGATGTAAAGCAGCATGGATTCTGCTTTGTGTTGAGCAACTGTTCCTGAGCACATGGCCTTACTTGGAGTGTGGAGAACATACTCAGTATTCCTACATTGAAGAACACTGAATTTCCCTCCCCCAGCAGCTCTCATTTATAAACAGATTCTTGATTAAGTGTGCTACTTTATACTCAATTCTCCTTTTCTGTGCTGGAGTTTTAGTCTCCATAATACTTACATAGTTTTCGGTTACAGTCTCTGTGTCTCTGTGTCCATAGGTATATTGACACCATTCTGTCAAGAAAACATTAGTGTTTTGTGTCATCCACCCTGTCTTGTTTTTACAATCATTCTGACTTGTCACAAATAGTTCAAGCCTTACATGGAGGTTGTGATAAAGTCATTCCATTTTAACTGAGTACTACAAAGTCTGTCATTCTCTGTATGTTGTCCTGTTGTGGGCATCTGTGTTAATTACCATCTCCTTCAATAAGCAGCATTTTTGATGACAGTTTAGAGATGCACTGATTAAGGTATACAATGTTTGATTTGGAGTCATTTTTATCACTGTATTTATTTACTGGAATAAATAAAATAGTTTTTTTTTCCCCTTAGGGCCTATGGCCTGAATTACAGTGACAACCATGGGTTCTATTTAATCAGGTAGGCCTACAAAACAAATAGGTCACTCCCACTGGATTTATGTAATTATTCTACTGTAATATCATATCATATAGGCCAGTTGCTATTATAGCTCATGTGTTTCATGGCTAAGTGAGATTAATTATCATATTTGTCCTCTGGCCACATGTGATGAATCTTACAGCTCTATAAATGTTGATAATAGGGGAATGAAAAGTTAGTTTAGCACCAGGTTTAGATTTCCATGTTTCATGACATAAGTAGCTAATGTCTTCAGCAATAGAGTCTTAGGTTGCCATTGGTTCTTAAGAATAACCAATGATATTGAAAATTACCAATAATATTTGTTTGGGGGGGGCGTCATCTAGAGGAGCCCTTTGGCCAACAACACAATAAGATAAAGCATTTCTTATACTGGATGTATATTGGTCACATCTCTGGTTGTCAGTATAGAGTCAACAATATTAAAGATTTTTGTTAAAGGCAAACAGATAGAGGATGAGAATACCTGGAATAGCCATTAAAAGGCAATGTGCATTAGAATATGCATATGGATTCAGAGACTGAGGCATCTCATGGCCTGCTCTCATCTATGAGAGATGGGGTTCCAGTCTAAAGGAGAGATACCACATGCCCATGTCATGGACAGCAAAATACAAACTCAGTGGTATCTTTGGATGTGTATCTGTCTCATTTCTGAGTAATTATTTGTCTTTTTGTTTAAGCATGCCAGTGTCATGCTTACACATTATAGTTTTCAATTTTGTGTCTTCCTTGTATTTCTCTGTATGTGAATGTGTGCAGGTTATATTCACATATGCTTATATGTGTTTTTTGTGTTTTTTCTTGATTCTTTTATCTTCTATTTGTTTCTTTTGCCTTATTGAGATTTGTTTGTTTTGTTTGATCTTTATTAATTTATCATTATTACTATTATTATTTATTTACATGATTTCATTATGAATAAGTGCAAGCATCATGTGGATTTAGGGTGAGTAGGGAGGTGGAGAGGATTTAGAGAATATACTGTACAAAAAATCTATTTTTAGTTAAAAAGAAGAAAGTGAGGCACTGCACTTAAGAAGTTTGTCAACTTCAATCATAGAAGAAATGACAGAGTAGATGAACCAGTGCATTTAGACGATTGCTGACAATCTGAAGCCTGAGTTTGGGTCCAGAACCAATGTTAAAGTATGACAGAATCAACTCCTTCCCATGCACCCACATACATATACACATAAAATATGCATCAAATAAATATACAGATATTTTAAAAGTAATGTTCAATAAAATGAGAGGAAATGCTTAGAATTAAAATAAAACTCACTATAAATTGATGCTATTTATTTATATATAGATATAGAAATATATAGAACAATATCTTCAGTTAGTAGTCTATCATAATAGATATAAAATTATGTTTTATTTTATATCAAAAATCACTCTTATAAGCTTATCTTGATATAATTTAATGTTTCCATTAACCTTATTAACTTAATTGTTTGATATGTTCAAATTTAAAATATAAATGATCAATACGTGTTACATTTGTGCAAAAATGTCTGTGAAAATATTGAGTACATTTAACTAATTTTACTGAAAATCTAATGCTGTAGTTTTTTCTTTGAATAAAAATTAATCCTTTGTGGTAATTTCTAACAAACTATTCAAAAGGATCTGTAAATGTACCATGACATTAAATATAATACATCTAAGTTAAAAGGTCTTTGAATTCTAAGAACTTTACTAATGTTGAAGTAATCTCAATGTATAAAAGTAAGGATTTAAATTTCAGCAATACAAAGTCTAAGCCTAGTGAGATAACAGCTTATTGGTAAGCACTAAAACCTTCCCACAGAGAAACAATTTATTTCCCACAGAGAAAACAACATATGAACAGAAGCCTCACTAAGGATGCAATCTGATCTAAGAACAGATGCTGGTCAATAATTCAATATCTAAAGCCAACTGATAAAAGAGGAATGGCAAACATTTATTCATGAAGTAATAAATTACATATTTATGTTTCTTGCTTATATAAAAAAGTATTCTGCATATAGACTGTTCATATGTGTGTGTGTGTGTGTGTGTACATATACACACAAAGTTTGCATGTAGAAAACTATATAGAAGTCAACTAAATGAAATTTGCTATACATCAGTCACTGCTTAGGACATTTTCTTTAAGTATAATTTTAATTATGTGTGTGAATATGTAAGAGTACATATTCTCATATAGTCAGAACTGGTCTCAGATTGACACAAACCCATAGTTACAGGTGATTGCAATAATTCTGTCAGAATTTTTGGGAACTTGACTTGGATCCTCTGCACACTTGCTCTTCAACACTGAACTATCAGGCCAAGGCCCCTCATTTAACACATTATATGCAAATATATCCCAGCTTTCCCATTATATTGCAGTTCTATTTTTCTTTTGTCTGTATGCTGAATCTCATTTCATATCTACACTGTATGGTGCCATATAATTGACATTTATAAAACAGAAAACTATTCTCCCACAGGTGTAATTAATAGGAAGCTATCAATGGGTAAGAACCCATGAAGTTTCTGGTAGAATGCATGACTTTCCTCTTCTTAAGAATGTTTTAAGTTAATTAAAGAGTCACTGGTTACCACCCAGATATGTGTGACAATACTGCAACACTAGGGTTAACTCAAAATTAAGAACTAAAAAACAACTGAAGAATGCTGAGGGTAGGAGAAATTGTCTTACTTCCTGAAGGAAAATCACACCAATCGGTTATCAAATATCAAGCGATTAGCCATGAAAATAAACATAAGTACAAATAATACTATACACATGGAATAACTTATGTTTGTGAATTTACAGATATACATATTAAAACATGCATTATGCAATAACAAATTTTAATAAAGCATGTATTTGAAAGACAGTAAGGAAATATATTTGAAGGGGTATGGGGTAGGAAAGTGTTAGAATTATGTAACTCTATTATAAACTTAAATAAATAATATTATAAACTTAAATGAATAAATAATAAAAGTGCTGGAGAAGATAGACGGGCAAAATAATACATATGAAATGAAAGCAGAAATGTAGATGTGGAAGAGTGACAGGAAAGAGGGGACATAAGGAAACAAAAAAAATTAATTTTATGTGAAAATGCTATCATGGAATTTTTTCTGCTCTTTTAAAAGTTTATCAACTTTAAAAACCTTTCTAATTTTCATTCTGCCTTTTCTGGATGACTCAGATTCATCTTTTGCCTATACTCCTTCAGTCTCCTTCTCCATTCTTTCTTTAGTAAGTCTCTCGGTTTCACTGGGGGAGTCCTCTTGAACCTTTCTTTTGGTTAATCCCACTGACCTTGCTCTAACTCTACTTTCTGTGCAGACTTTGTTCTAGGTTGCTGTCCATCATCAGATTCACTGACTTCTTCAACAATGACTGACTCGGGAAAATTAGTGTATTCTGAATCCTCAATGCTCATCTTCCTTTCATTTTTGCCATTGGCTTCTTCATTCTATTTATACATTGTGCTTTTTCTTTTCCAGATTTTCCATTTTTCATGGTCAGTTTATAGTTCAAGTCTTTGTCTGTGTCCTGGCTTCATAAACTGTTCAAAATCCGAATATGATTCAGAATTGACTTGATTTGGGACAGCCTTGTCTCCCAGGTTTTCTACCTCTTGTTGTCTAGTTCATCCATTTTTTTTCTTGCTATGATTCATCATTTGAAGAACCATCCTCATCAGACAATACACTGGCTTTAATTTCTTCTAAAAGCATCTGCTTAGCAATTCTATTCTCAGGATCACTGTCAATGTCATCCTTAACTTCTATGACAGGCACTGACCTAGACAACACACCATCTCTTGAAGACTGACATAATCTAATGTGAGAAGGCTGCATTACATTTTCAGTTAAAGGCCTTATCTTCTGTTCATCACTTCTCCCATCACTTACAGAAGAGTAGTCATCTTCTGCATTATCCGAAAATGAAAAAGTAGTATCTGCTGGAAGTTTTTTAGTAATTGTTAATAAGTAGTTTTGTTTTTTCTCCTTAGAATTGCCTGTCTTCTTCTGGCTTGATATTCTTTGTTTTTTCTGCTTTTTATTACCTTCTTTACTTTCTTCAGTATCAGAAGATAATGAACCACTTTCATTGATATTTCTCTTTGAATTTAAAGTTCTTCTTTCTCTCAAATCAATTCTTTTTGGTCTCTTAGTGGGAGAATCAAAACACTCTCCTTTCAACAAATTATTCTCAGTTTCAGATGATAAGTACTCTGGCTTTTTCTGTGAACTCTTTTCCTGCAAGCTGCATTTTTTCTTTTCTCTATGAGAAAAGATACATGTATTCTTTTTATCTTCTGTCAAGTCAAACCTATCTCTTTTCCTTAGCATCTTCTCAACACTTCCAGGTAACTGTTCCTTACTTTTATCTTTTATTGTTTCACCTTTCTTTTCTTCATCAGTTATATATTTCTTATTTTGTTTTATTCCTTTAAGAAAATAAACAATTTCTTCTCTTTCAGGGAAACTCTTAACACCATCTAATGAAGACTCACATTGTTCCCTTATCTTGACTGTTTCTTCCATCAAGCGTGTGGCTTTCCTCTTTTCTGTTTCAGTTTCCTTCATTTTCTGCTTCTTATTCCCTTCTAAAGAGTCAGCACTTTGCTCTTTCTTTTGAGATGCGACACCAGATAAACCACTCTTCATAATTTTACATGTTTTAATGTTCACATGTTTAAACTTTTTAGTTTTAGCAACTATTTTACCTTCAAGAAACGTTTTATTTTCCTCTCTCCAAGAAGAGATATTAGCACCAACAGCGGAAATTTTTGGCTGTTCCCTTTCACAAAGCATATCTCTCAATTGCTTCACGTTCTTGCCTTTCTTAAATGATTCATCTGATGTATAGAAGAAATTCTCTCCCTGATTCCCTTCAGTGTCATCATATGGTCTTTCTTGTGTAGTGTTCATCTTTTCTAGCTTTTTAGCATCTGCTACTATTTTACCCTGCTTTTTGTCTTCAGAATCATCATGATCTTTTTGATATGCAGCACTCTTTTTTGTTTCTCTGTCAGTCCCGATTTTGCTTATGACCTCTCTTTCTAAATCTGAGTCACTATTTGAAAATTCAGAGTGATTTTGAAATTTCTTTTTATAGATTATAGAATTTTTAGATGGTTTTCCTTTTTTAATACCAAAATCTGAACCGGAAGTAGAAAATTTCCATTTCCTATTTGTGTCAGTATCTTTCCCTGTTTGGATTTTATGAATTATCTGTATTTGATTATTGCTAGTTTCTAAGGAAGAGTGATCCATCTGTCTTAACTCTGTGAAGACTGCTAGAATTTCATCAGACTCTGAACTTTGATCTACAATCCTTGCTCGTTTAGCTTTAGACACCTTATGAAGTGTAGGGATATCGATAGCAGCAGTAGCAGAATTTCGCTTATCCTTTTTTCTTACCAGAACTGAAAGCTTTTGCTTTTCTTTAACTAGTTTGTTACTTTCCTCATCTGAATTTGATATTGAAGGTTTGGTTTTCCTTTGTTGACTCGAGGACTTGGTTTTCACACGTAGGGATCTTTGAAGATCAGCTTCTTCTAAGAGGAATGGAACATTATTTTCAGCCAAATGTTCATGCTCATTATTTTCTTCTTTAGCTCCACATTCCTTTGAAAAGGGAGCCAGCCCAGAACTTTTATGGACATCTTTCTCTTGTGGAACTTCCTGGCAGTCAGTACCTTTAGTTGGGTAATTACAAAGGGAAATTGGAATGAGTTTAACATATAATTCTTTGCTTAATTTTACTGTAATTTTTGACGTAATATTTCTTCTTCTGTCTTTTGAAGAAGTTTTCAATTTTAGAGATGAACTCTCCAGTTCTAGCTCAGTCCCCTTGCTGCCATCTCCTTGATAATCAGCTGAACTTTGAACATCTGTAGCAATCTCAAGGTTCTCAAAAATGTCTTCTGGAACTGAGGAAGAAACAGATACAGTATCCATGTCTAAGATTTCAGAAGTGTTAGTGAGTTTGTTCTGAGGTCCTTCTTCCCTACTCAATTCCTTCTGGTCACCATTGTTATTTATTTTCTGTTTGTCTACTGGAAAGTGCTTACTGACTGTGTTCTTTATTGTTGGTCTAGCATCCAACTTTAAAACACCTTTCTCTTCTGAAGAATAGGATTTCCCCCTTTTTTGCATTTTTGTTTCTGATTTAGCGTTTCTGATTTTAAGCTCTTTGGTACATTTCTTTTTGCTTATAGCATCTAAAGCTTGAATCTCTGAGTTCAAGTCATTTTCTAATGCAAGATGAGCCTTCTTGATATCAGCTAACACAGATTGAAAAGACTTAAGCTGATATAACTTCATAGCAGAACTCATTTCTGAATTACCTGCTGCCTGCTTTAGAAAATTAATATAACTGAAGCTTGTGTTAGATGTTGTGTCAATCAGTTTTTTTGTCTTCTTAATCATTTCTTGTGATACAGCTGGTGCTGAATAAGCGCAGACTACAGAACCAGAACACAGCTTGACTAATTTTGTTTTTTCTCCATTATAACTGATTCTATTCTTCTTTGCTGAAAATGTATGTGAATGGTCACATAGGTTACTACTTTTTTCACTGACAGCTTCTCTCTTCTTATTGTTTTGAAGCCACTGTTCTAAATTCTCAAATATGCTGTCGCATGCAGTGACCAAGTTCAGTAGAGGTGCTGGGTGACAAATGTAGCAATGCCATTGTTTCCTTTCTTCCATTATTGTAGATAACTCTTTCCGACCAAGGTTGTACCGGATACATTTCTTACAGAAGGCATTATGGCAAAAGTCACAACAAACCAAGTTCCCACCTTCTGCACACCATCGACATTGTTCATCGAGACCATTGGAGTCGTAGCTAATGTTATCACTCATGTAATACTTAAAGCAGTTCTTACAGATAAGGACTTTCAGAGAAGGATGTCTAAAAAAGGAACCTTTTTGAAAATGATTGACCTGTTGTCCACAAGCAGTACAGCTCACGATCCCATTAAATCTGAAGCTGTGTTTACTGAGGTTTTCCGCTTTCGTATAACTATTGCTTTTAAACTCAGTCCCATTAAAATCATTTCTGATTTCATTCAGCAATGGGTATGGTTGTACAATGACTGTACCTTTGGGAGAATTTGGCATAAAAATATTATTTTCTGAATTCTCATGAGTAGCCTTTACATTTCTATTCTCTGCCATAGGCTTTTCGTTAATAGGGTCTACATATTTTGATTTTCTCTTTGATCGTGACAATCTTAATGATACAGTCTTTTCTGGGGTGATATTTTCCCCTTCTTTGCTGTTTTTCATCATATCAGAATTATTTCCAGAAATATGAGTTTACCTCTGGTCCTTCTAGAGAATATGCCACAAAGTTACGAAGTATTTACACCAGTGTGTTCAACTTGGTTTCTCTCGGGATCAGCAGGCATGTTTTCACCTCAGATTGCCTTCTGTGCTACAACACTCCTCAGGTACAGTTCTCCAGCCGCAGGCACCTTAATCTTATCCGAACTCACTAGAAATTTCGTTGCTTTCAGTGCCGGTGGTGGCTATTTCCCAAAGCGGAACTACGCAATGCTGCCATGGAAACCAAGCCACCTACGTCAACGCCTCCATTTTATTTGTCCAAACTATCAAGAATGCTGTGCATGCAAGTAAAGAGATATTATATAATCTATGCCCTTGTTTATGGGTTCTGACAGGAATCTAGGAACATCCCATTTCTTAAATATTCCCTCATGTTTTAGAATTGTTACTATTTATCAGATTAGTGAACAATGATACCAGAGGATATATGTATGCCTACGAGATTTCTAATACATTGAGTCCTCCAGGGAAAGGTACACTTAAACTAAGGGGTGTACCTGAATTACTTAAAAAATAATCTGTCAGTAAAAAAAAAAAATGTTTTTTGTTTGTCTGTTTTTGTTTTCCTTTTTTGTAAACATTGTAAACAAAATAAATATTCTTGCACAATACCAAAATCCAAGGATATAAGAACATGGGACAGTGAGTTCACTGTCACTGAACACTGATATTTATGTAAAACTCAGATACAGGAACAGACACAGGATTAGTTGAATGTCTATAATTTTACATGCACAATTAATTAATTTACAAAGTTCTTTCATATAAAAACAAATACAGCTATCTGTCAAGTTTCAAATCCAATTTGGGACATAGTATTCTGGAGTGACTAGATTAGTTGACAATGTATTTATCATAATTTATTATTGACCTAACCCAGGTAATGAGAGAAAGCATTGGTCATTGATCACTGACTTCCACATTAATTTTGCAAATGTGCACATGACTCAAGCACACACACATATTGTAACATTAATGTTGACTAGATTTTACAATCAGATTTTTAATTTTGGTTTGAGTTTTAAAATTATATATTTCTCCACATTTTTTATAGCATAAACTATTGTTTTGAAAAATGGGAAGGACATGAAATGTATTTGAAACATTAGTTAATGGATTGTGTTCCTATAACCAATTTTAGAGATAAAAATGCATTGATGTCTTACAGTTTATTAGGCAGAAGAGTCAAATAGCATAATAATATCAGAAAATAGAAAATAAAATCATTAAAATAACCAAATTTCAGATTCAATGTATGTCTCAAGTTAATAAGTTTCTCTTTTTATGAAAATTAAATATCTGAAAACAGTATTTAGCCATTAGGTTTAAGTACTAAAATGTTATTTAATGTGACTCTCTAAGAAAAGGGTATTTCAAATTTATAGAGACACATAATTTATAAGTAGTAGAATTTTTATTTGCCTGTCTGTAAGCCTTAAAGGTGGATGATATTCAAATCAGCAATAACTTTTTATCAGTTCTCTATAATCTATTTTGGAAAGTGAGCAGTATTAATTCTGTAATGTATCAATAGGACAGTGAGTAAAGCAAAGTCCCTTCTGTCATATCAAAATTATACATTTTACCTTAATTTTGAGATCTAATTGGAGTCAGACAGATATCTTACACATTTCATATATTTTTCAAGAATGAACCTCATTTCATTGAAGACATAGAATTAGGGAATATGTTCAGGTACAAATGGATTTCTTAAGCAGAAATAAGGAGAAAAGAGAAAGATGGTTATTTTATAGATATATTACTAAGACATAATATTTATACCTCATCATAAGAATATCTAGGTAATTCAATTGAATTATACAATCCATAGTGGTCCAATGAAGATGTTAAACATCCATGTCTCTTCAAATATTTATTCTATGTACTGCAAACTTTGTTTTCTTTTCATCATTTTGAAATATATATTTATTTATTCATTTAAAAAATACATTACATTGTGCTTTAGTCTCAATTTTACTGTGCTTTTCAAAAGAAGTATGTAGTACAATTATTGGACTCTTAAACATTTCCTTAATATTTTTAAATATTTTATATATATGAGTATTCTGTGCCAGTTTGTATGTGTACCATTTTTATGCTTGGAACATGAAGGTCATTAAGATTTTTTTGGACCTGAAATTATGGATGATCTTTGATTCATTTGTAGTTATCGTTTGTGGAAGGTAATAAGTATTGAGAAATTTCAAATGTCTGTGTGTAGAAGTTCAGTTTTCCCAACATTCTGTTTTGAAGATGCTTTTTTTTTCTCAGCATATGCTTTGGAAATCTTTGTCAAAATTATATGCTCATGCTTGTCCTTCTGTCTAGGTCCATCAGTTTACATATCTAGATTTATTGATTTGTTTACCTACTTATATATTTATTTGTCAGTACAAGAATACTTATTTTTTTTCCTTAGCCTACATAGTCCTCTGTGGCTTCTGGTGAGTTTTAGGAACTTTAAAAAAAATCTTTATCAAGTCTGAGAAGAGGAGATTTATTTTGATTACATTGAATCCTAGCTTTGTAAATAGCTATTGGTAAAATGATTATTTTCTCAATATGAAGTCAACTCTCCCATTGGCATATCTTTCAGTCTTCCAGTTCTTCATATATGCCTATAGTTTTCTTTGTGGTTCCTGATGTAACCCTGGCTAGTTTGTCTATTAGAGTGAAACTGACTTAAAGAAGGAGTTTGGAAGTGATTTTCATGTTTTGAATAATTTGAGAAAGTTGACTGCAGATCATCTTTTAAAATCTTCTGAAATTTTGTTGTGACTCCTTTTAGACCTGGAGTATTTTTAGCAGAAAAGCATTTTAATTCTATTACTTCTTAAATCTCAGTTGTTGCCTGTCTGTTTAGATTCTTGACTTCTGCTTGCTTTATTTTGGGTGGAGGAATTCATCCATAGGTTTGTGGGCTACCAGTCTTTAGGGAGTAGGTTGTTTGGGTTAGTTTTTTTTGTAATAGCTTTCATTCTCAGTTTGATCTTAGAACTGCTGAGTTATTCTTTTCTTTATTTTCTTATTCTCCCATTTCTTGCAATGTAAAATCAGTGTACCTTTTGGAATGCTTTACTATTTATCTTTAGTTACCATAACTTTTCACTTATAGTTTATTGAAACCATCACGTTCACAATTTTAAGTCTACAGTAAAAGACAAGTGATATTTTAATCCACACACAGGTGCTGATAAATTTATAATTTCCAAAGAATTATTTTCATTTAAAATGATAAAACACATAGAAATTTTAAAAGGAAACATTTAATTGTCAACTTCCTTGTTATTCCAAAGAAAGGAATGCCTATTATGTAATGACTAATTATTTAACTTCAGAGGCTAAATAGCAGCATCCTTTATGTAATATAATTTTATATTTTAAGTTATTTTGCTTGAACTACTGAATATGAAATTGAAATATCTGTTTATGTATTCATATGTATATTAGAGTTGTTTTCCTTAGATTTACTATTCATGCAGGCTTTCACTATCTTCTGCCTTTACTTTGCAAAAAATAGATTATTTACTATTAATCTCTTTTATTGAATTTTATACATAAGAGACATCTCTTGTTTTAAAATGATTGCATATAATGAGAATAATCATTACTGCTCAATTTTTACTATTGTGATTTTTTTGTCAGAAGTGTTCTTAATTTTTATGTGTAGTTTCCATAATTATGGAGTGTCAATATCTGGTATTAGAAAAAAAGACATTTAATGTTATCATGATGCTATTTAGCTACATAACATTGGTGATGATTATTAAATGCTATAGAATGATTTCAATAAGTATGAATATTCATTTACTCCACACTCAATATCCAAAAACAGTGAAGGAAGGCTACAGTGTCTTAAAGTATCAATAGTCCATGTCTCTTAACATAGGAATGTGAAACGAAACCTAACTGAATACTAAACTACTCAGAGCAGACCAAGTTTAGTGTGACATTTTTATGACTTCTTACATATAAAGATAAATATTAATGCTTTCAAGAAAGAAAATTTGGAAGGGACTCTTGCAATATGACACACACACACACACACACACACACACACACACACATATATATATATATTCCTCCAGCCTGGGAACACAAAGGGAGGGACTACTCATGGCTCCACCTGCATAGGTAGTTGAGGATGGCCTTATTAGGTGTCAGTTGGAGAAGAGAGCCTTTTGTCCCTCGAAGGTTGGATGCCCAAGTGTAGGGAATTCAAGAGCAGGGAGGCAGGAATGGGTAGAAGGGTGGGGGCACACCCTAATAGAAGTAAGAGGAGAGGCATGGAATAAGGGGTTTTGGGGGGCAATTGGGAAAGAGGATAACATTTGAAAGGTAAATAAATAAAATATTCAATTAAAAAAAAGGATAATCAAACTGGCAATTGTAGTCGAGCAGTTGAGACGTTTTGTCAACAATTTATTAAGGGGATTTCTTATAATCCTCAAGGACAGTGTATTGTGGATTTCTGCCTGTAGTTACTTTTTAAAAATGGTCTCCCAGACAGAGATGTTAATTTAACAGGCTGGCAAGCCAAGGTTGGGTAAGATTCTGCACAGAGCCTTACCAAACTAAGACAGAAGTGTGTTGCTTTGGATAATGCATATTCCATGAGAGATAAGGAAGTCATTCTTGTCAGAACCACCTAAGACAGGCTCAGTCTGGTTTAGGCAATAAAAATGGGGATGTGGAGAGCTTTTGAGGCTGCCTGGCAGGAATTTGACTTTGGTCAAGGACAAGGAAATGGGCTGCTTTGAAGGAATCTGACATTGGCTAAGGACAAGGAAATTGACTACAGGCAGGAATCTCATATTAGGCTACAATGAAGAAGTAATTTCAGGCAAGAATCTAAATCCTAGGCTAGAACAAAGAAGTAACTACAGGCAGGAATCTAAATCTTAAGCCAGAACAAAGAAGTAGGCTTCAGGCATGAAAATGACTCTGGGTTGGACGGGTTAGTAGACCTAGAAATTTTGGTCATCCTGATAAGCCCTTAGAAATAATGATCGCCAGAGTGATCAAGGGACTCTGTCTATTGTCCTGCTTTTTTTTTTTTTTGACTATCTGGGTTTATTGTCTTGCTATTTTTTTACTATTCCCATCTATTGTATTAAAAGTTCTTCAACCTAGAACTGACCTAATACTTGCATGTAATTTAAACAGAATAAAAGCAAAAAAGGAGAAGTAGGGATGGGATGGGGGTTAATGATGTGAATGAGGAAAGGGAATAACATCTGAAATGTAAATAAAAAAATCACTCCAGGTTTCTCCAAACTGAATAACCAGGCCACAAAACAAATAATGTTATAACTTGTCATATGAATTTAATTTAAGATTTTATTACCAATTTTAGAATCAAACAAGAAGGAAAGCCCAAGTGAGCATGCTTGACTCTCACTTAGAAAGGGAAATATAATAATCATATAAGGCAGAATGAGAGAGGAAACTGTGTGGAAGATAGGATGTCGAAGAGATTGAGGGATGTTCAGGAGCAAGTGTTGGGAGAGACAGGAGAGAGTGCCAGAGAACCAGGAGAATGAATGGAATTCAGAGGCTGGCAGGGGTAGTGGGGTAAGAGGTGTTTCTAGAATGCCCCATTGATCTGGGGGGGGGAGGCTTCCACAGGTGTCTATGGGGGTGACTTTAGCTGAGACTCCTAACAGTGGGAATATGGAAACTGAAGTGATTACCTCCTGTAGCCAAATAGGTCCCCCAGTGGAGGGATAAGGGCACCAACCCACCCACAATACTTTTGATCAAATTTTTTTTCTTTTTTATTAATTGGATATTTTAGTTACATTTCAAATATTATCCCCCTTCCCAATTTCCCCTCCTGAAACACCCTATTGAATTCCCCCTCCCCCTGCTTCTATGGGAGAGTTCCCCCACCCACCCACCCACCTCCCACCTCACCACCCTGGCATTCCCCTAAACTGGGGCATCAAGCCTTCACAGGACCAAGG
Source organism: Grammomys surdaster (assembly GCF_004785775.1). Lineage (NCBI taxonomy): Eukaryota > Metazoa > Chordata > Mammalia > Rodentia > Muridae > Grammomys > Grammomys surdaster. The sequence continues at coordinate 19,789,857 of NW_021604597.1, read as the reverse complement.
GCCTTTCCTCCCATTGATGCCCAACAACACTAACCTCTCCTCCATATGCACCTGGAACCATGGGTTCCTCCAGATGTATTCTTTGGTTGGTGGTTTAATACCTGGGAGTTCGGGGTGGGGGGTACTGCTTGGTTGATCTTCCTATGGGACTGCAAACCCTTTCAGCTCTTTCTGTCCTTTCTCCTCTATTGAGTTCCCCATGCTAAGTTCAATGGCTGACTGTGACTTCTGCCTCTGCATTTGCCAGGCTCTATTAGAGCCTCTCAGGAGACAGCTATATGATGCCTGTCAGCAGGCACAAGGCGTCTGCAATAGTGTCTGGGTTTGGTGTCTGTATATGGATTTGGGATGAATTCCCAGGTGGGACAGTCTCTGGATGGCCTTTCCTTCAGTCTCTGCTCAAAACTTTGTCCCCATATTTTCTTTAGATAGGAGAAATTGTGGGTTAAAAATTTGGAGATGATGGGCTGGAGAGATGGCTCAGCAGTTAAGAGCACTGCCTGCCCTTCCAGAGGTCCTGAGTTCAATTCCCAGCAACCACATGGTGGCTCATGACCATCTGTAACGGGATCTGATGCCCTCATCTGGTGTCTGAACACAGCTACAGTAAACTCATATACATAAAATAAATTTAAAAATCTTAAAAAAAATTTGAGATGAGTATGTAGCCCCATCCCCCAACTGGGAGCCTTTCCTAAACTCTGGATATGGTCTCTACAGTTTCTCCCTCCCCTTTCTTGGGCATTTTAGCTAATCTCATCTGTGTAGGGTTCTGGGAGCCTCTTACTTTCCTGGCATCTGGGACTTGCTGATAGCTTCCCCCAGTTCCTCATTCCTTATTATTACCCACCCCTGTTCAATTTCCTGACACTCTGTATATTATCCATGTCTCTTCTCACACCTTATCCTGCCCCCCTTTTCCCCACTCTCTTCTCTTCCTCCCAAGTACCTCCTACCTTCTATTTTTCATGAGTATTTTGTTCCCCCTGATAAGAAGGACTGAAGCAACCACACTTTGGTTTTCCTTCCTGAGCTTCACATGGTCTGTGAGTTGTATCTTGGCTCTTTGAAGCTTTTGGTGTAAAATCCACTTATCAGTGAGTGCATACATGTATGTTCTTTTGTGACTGGGTTATTTCACTCAGGATGACATTTTCTAGTTCCATCCATTTGCCTGCAAATTTCATGAAGTCATCCAAAATTCATCCTGAATATACAAGAAGTGTAGGGACAGACATAGATCAGAGACTGAGGGAATGGCCAACCAATAACTGGCTCAATTTGAGATTCATCCCAAGAGCAAACAACAATCCCTGACACTATTAATGATACACTGTTATGTTTGTAGAGAGGAGCCTAGGATAATTGACCTCTAAAAGGTCCCATGATTCAGCTGAATGAAACAAATGCAGAGTTTCACAGCCAAATATTGAACAGAGTGGGGGAGTTTTATGGAGAGTTGAAGGAAGGATCAATGATCCTAAAGGGGATAGGGACCCCACAGGAAGACCAATGAGTCAACTGACCTGAACTCTTGTGGGTTCTCAGAGATTGAACCATCAACCAAAAGGCATACAAAGGCCTACCCTCTTCCCCCCACACAAATGTGTAACAATTGTGTAGGTTTTTCTTCATGTGGGTCCTCCAACAACTAGAGTAGAGACGTTCCATAAAAATGTTGACTGACTGTGAATACTGTTCCCCAGGCTGGGCTACCCTTGTCTGGCCTCTATGGGAGAGAATATGCCTAGCTACTCAGAGACATGATGTACCATTTTAGGGTATACCTACTGGGGAAGTCCCTCCACATTCTCAGAGGAGGAAGTAAGGAGGGAATGAGGGGAAGGACTGTGAGAGGAAAAGAGTGGGAGAAAGGAGGGGCAGTGTCCTAGATTCAAAATACATACATACATACATACATACATACATACATACACATACATAATTGGGGAGAAATAGAATACATGGACATTTGTAGTGATTGGGAAAAATCAACTTTGAGAACATCACTTATTAAAATAGATCACATATCTTGGAATATCTAGCATTCCATGTTCAAAGTCTGTACTATAAAATTCAATATTACACATATAGTAATTAAATTAGACAGATATACTGCTCATTCATTTTTTCTCTTCATTTAAAACATCCAGTAGAAAAGCCTCCTTCTAACAAGTGACAAGTCTTTACACTTAAAGTAGAAGTTACTGTGATTGGTAGAAAACCAACAACCACTAATTACTAAACTACCACAACCTCTAACAACAATTTGTAAAGATTTGATCTTATACCACAGCTAATTGTTTTCCTCTCCCTTCACTAAGGAAACTTCTCTTTGCAACTACAGAAAACCACATCCAATCAATATGCCAAGTTGTGGAGCACATTCTTAATAGATGCATCTGAACTACATGCCTTTTGACTAAGGCTCAAGGAAAATCTTGGAAGAGGCTGCATAGCTAAACAAAGAAATCTCAACTGAGGAAACTCAAATGGCCAAGAAGTACCTAAAGAAATGTTCAGAATCCTTAGTCATCAGGGAAATGCAAGTCAAAACCACCCTGAGATTCTATCTCATACCAGTCAGAATAGCTAAGATCAAAATCTCAGGTGATAGTAGATGCTGGCAAGGATGGGGAGAAAGAGGAACAAACCTCCATTTTTGGTGGGACTGCAAGATGGTGCAACCACTTTGAAAATCAGTCTGGTGTTTCCTCAGAAAATTGAACATATGAGAAAATGAGGATCCGGCTATAACACTCCTGGGCATATACCCAGAAGATGCTCTAACATATAACAAGAACATATGCTCCACTATATTCTTAGCAGCCTTACTTATAATAGGCAGAAGCTGGCAATAACCCAGATGTCCTTCAACTGAGGAATGGATACAAAAATGTGGTACATTTACACAATGGAGTATTACTCAGGTATTAAAAACAATGAATTCGAGAAATTCTTAGGTAAATGCATGGAACAGGGAAATATCCTGAGTGAGGTAACCTAATCATAAAAGAACACACATGATTTTCACTCACTGATAATTGGATATTAGCCCAGAAGCTCGCAATACCTAAGATTCAACTCACAGACCACATGAAGCTCATGAAGAAGGAAGATCAAATGAGGGTCCTTCGGTCCTTCTTAGAAGGAGTAACAAAATACTCAAGGGAGCAAATATGGAGACAAAATGTGGGACAGAAAATGAAGGAGGGGCTGTCTGGAGACTGTTCCACCTGAGTATCCATCCCATGTACAGTCAACAAAGGCAGACATTGATGTGGATGTCAGGAAGTGCATGCTAACAGGAGCCTAATATAGCTGTGTCCTTAGAGGTCTGCCAGAGCCTAACATATACAGAGGTAGATGCTCACAGCTAACCATTGAACTGATCATGGGGTTCCCAATGGAGGAGTTAGAGAGACAACTGAAAGAGCTAAAAGAGGAGAGCAACAATGCCAAGCAACCAGAGCTTCTAGGGTCTGAACAACCAGCCTGGGAGTACATAGGGAGGGACCCATGGCTCTAGCTGTGTGTGTAGGGAGGATGGTCTTGTGGGGCATAAGTGGGGGAGGAGATCCTTGGTCCCATGAAGGCTGGATGTCAAGTGTGTGGGAATTCAAGGGTGGGGAGGTGGGGAATTGGGGGATGGGTTTGGGTACATCCTGATAGAAGAAGGAGGAAGGGGGAAGGTATAGGAGGTTCCTGGGTGGGTGGAGAATGGGGTAAAGGGATAACATCTAAAATGTAAATAAAATATCAATAAAAAGAAAAGAGAAGAAAAAAAAGATTGTAAGAGCCAGAGGATAAAGATGTTGGGTATGAGACTGTTTCCTAGTAACATAAAAAACATATCCATAAAATCTGACCAACAAGACTACCCAAATGTAGACTGAACAAAGAAAACAAAAACTAACAAGCCAAACTAAACATAGGACAAGACCTACAGAATGTAGGCAAATGAGTAAAGCTAACCTTTCATAGGGTAGTTATTGAGAATCAGATAGTCAGTCTTGAAAATATACATACTGAAACATTATATAGACTCAAGATGTTATATTATATTTAGGAATAAAAATGTACACACACATAAATGCATACACACAAACTGATGCATAAAATAATAATTGGAGGGAGAGAAGCCATGATGTTGAAAGACAGTGGAGAAGCTTTTACAGAAAGAATTACGTTGTGGTTTGCATAGGTTTAGCCCCTCATAGACTCATGTGTTTGAATGCTTAGGCCACAGGGAGTTGGCAGTATTAAGAATTGTGACCTTATTGAAGTGGTTCTGATCTTGTTGCAGGAGTTGCACATCTGTAGGTGCAAGTTTTGAGATTTCCTATGCTCAAGTTCTGTCCTGTGTAAAATCAAAACATCCTCCTGGCTACCTGTGAGAGAGTCCCTTTTGGCTGCCTTCTGATCAAGATGTAGAACTCTCTCTTGTCTCTTCCAGCATCATGTCTGCTTGCACTCTGCCATGTTTCCTGTCATGATGAAAATGGACTGAACTTCTGAAACTGTACACCAGAACCAATTAAATGTTTTCCTTTTTATCAGTTGTCTTGGTGTCTCTTCACATCAATAAAACCCTAGCTAAGAGAGTTTGCAAGAAGGAAATAGAAGAAAGAAGTGTTGTAATTCAAAACTAATGCAAAAATCAACCTATAACAAAATAAAATATGTATCTTTAAACTATTTATTTAATAAGAAGTGAATTTTCTCCTTCCCTATCCAAGTGTATGCTTTGCTATATTTTTTCTCTTCTGAATTCTTGAGTAAGAATCCTTAGGCCAGCAATATTGTTTCATTTTTTTTCTAGTATTATATTTTTCAGAAAGTTTTAATAACAATTTCAAATCAATACTCAAACATGTTATGCTAATTACATGTTCCATTCACCGAATGCCTCAGATTTGAGGACTTGAACAAATTGCAAAGTTTACTAAAAAAAATAATGCATGTAAAAATCTTGTATCAAAAACTAATAGATAAAAAAGTCTTATTTTAAAAAATTACCCTCCATTACATTCAAGTTTTAAAATTTAATATAAATTTTAGTATAATATTTTAAAAGCAAATTTAAAATACTCAAATTATCCTTTACAAAATAATTGGTGGATTTTACTGATATATAGGCTGGTCTGTATGTCTGTCCAAATATCCCTGCTTGCAATGTCCAAAAGAGTGCATGGAACTCCTTGCAATTACCTTAAAGAGATTGTAAGTTTATTAATGTGGGTGATAGAAATCAAACTTGAATTGTCTCTAAGGATGTAACTGTTCTTCAACAGTACTTGTCATTATTTTTGAATTAATAAAATTAACATAAATATATTGAGTAGATCAAAATATTGTGGGTATATACACCCACAATATACAAAATACACAAATAAATGAATTTTGGTGTAATGATTTACATTAATATTGTGTGTATGATGTTTCAATCTCAGTTATGAAAATGGCATATAAAATTCAAGGCAAAATAAGATATTGCATAAGTAAGAGTGTGATTTTACTATCAGGACAAATCCAATGCTCTTAATTTACAACGATGACAGTGTTTCAGTTGTTTGGGTTTAAGGAAAAAAAAAAAGAACTGTTGTTCAGGACTGTTCTATTTCTTCTTAAGGAAGTTGATTCCTCATGTTTATAAATGTGTCTTTATTCAAATTATCTGTGAGTAAACTGTTTACAAATTCATTAAAATTAATTAACATAAGCTACCATTTAATGTCTTCCTGTATTTTAGAGCAGTAGAGGAATTGGCACTACCATGAAAAATAAAATTTCCAATAAGTTTTACTTATATTAAACCTAAGAAATAATTTGGAAAACATAGTATATTCTATCTGTTATTTTGCCTTTATTTCTCTGTTAAATAAAAGATCCTTAGTATATATTAAAATAGCAATATTATGTATCAATAGATCACTAGATACAAGTAAAGTTGCAGAAGTATTACGATTTAGCAATAAGTTTGATTAAATGAAAGCAACTCTAGTTAGAAATAATCTTTAGTAATGGGGAAATAGGGAAGAAGTTGGAGGGGGAAAATGAAGATAAACTTAATCAAAACACATACATGTGCATAAAATTTTCAAACAATAAAACAATATTTTTAAAATAAGTTTAGATTTAATGAGCAAAATATTAATCAAATTATAAGTCAAAAGGTTATATTAATTTTGTGATAAAATTTTGAGTACTAATTTATTGTCAGTAAGATATACACTAAAATAAAATTATATATTGCATTAAAATTGTATGAATTCCTAGAAAATTAAAGTAATAAATTAAAAAGACGTACTCAACTATTGGAAGTAGAAAAACTCTAGAGAGAGGATAGGGTCCCAACTTAATCTCTGCTTTTTTATATTACTGCAATAAATGGAGAATAAGAAATTGTTGATTGAATACAGGCGGAAATGTATATTGCAAAGTCATTATCAGTTAAATGTAGGCCTAGAAGGTTTCTCTTTATTCCACAACTCGGAATTTTTTCACACAGTTTTAAAAAGCATCCTGTTTCTGAAATTAAGTATCTTCAGGGTGAATAATTTGTCTTAATCACAGTGTAAACATGAGCACAGAAATTATAAAATGCATAGAAAGTAACTAGAGCACCATGTGTGGTGATGAGAAATATTTTTAACCATTATTGTTGGATTTTTTTTGGGGGGGATTGGAGCAAATTGCTATAGTAGGACTATCATAATCCTCCAATATTCTCAAAATAAATCTTTGCTGACCTCAGAAAATATAATGGTGGAGAGAAAAGACTTACTTTCAAGAATAAATTTATTGAGTAGCTAGGTTAGAGCAGTAAGTAGAATATAAGAAAAAATATATTATGTATTGCCCTTGATAGAAAAGGTAGAATATAAGTCTTCAGACAAAAATATACTGATCTACTTGATGGTGAATACATAAGGTGATTTGATCTAATCAAAACACTCCTCCTTTCTCTGTGAAGCATGGAATTAAATGTTCATTTTAAACAAAAATTCAAAACTAATGAAAAATCAAAAAATAAAATGTTGTTGAGAAGAAACGCCCTTTTGGCAGTCATTTTACTGCCTGGGCAATGTAAGAGACTAGGAGAAGGTTCAGTTCGTGAAAAGTAGACCTATAAGGCATTTATTCATGGAAGGATTGCCCATGAAGCATTTGGGGTCACTAATCAAAATTAAAGTTAATTCTCAGTGGTATTCATGTATTTATCATATTTCATTCAACAATGTTTAACTTTAATGAGGCTTCATGTTTTATCTTGATGTTGAATTTTGCTCAGTACATAATGACTGTAGTCATTGGTACCAAGCCCTTTTTCTACTTCTATACATTATTTTTTAAATTTACATTACATAAGTAGCCATTGACAATATTAGTGGAGTCTGAGATACGATGTTAGTAAACTTATATGTTTCAGTTCTATCTGTTCCTATTGTCATCTCGTAGTCTTCACAGTGCAGAGAGCAGATCTACATAGAGAGATATAGTTTGGTGTCTGTACCTCATTCACGTTGTATAGGCATAGTATTCATTGGGATTTGGGACCTTATTTGAGATCACAACACACACTATTTAATATTCCAATGCCAAAAAAATCCATGCAAGAAATGTCTTGTCATCCTAAAAAGAATTATATGACATTTAACAATGTTTATTTTGTGGTAGTCATAAAAATGCAATTCAGGAGCTAGAGAAATAGTAAGTGCCATTATTTATTACTAAAATATGTCTCAAATACCTAGAATAAGGACTGTGCTAAGTAGAAAGGACAGTGAATTTTATATAATACTGTTTGATGTTGGCCAGGAACTATGAGATAAAAATGATAAAAAATACAACCCAGAAAAAAATTGTTATACAAGTTTAAATTAATATGAGAAAAATTTCACATTCCATGGATTTCAATGTCTAGAAGTGAATTCCTATCTGCAATGACAAACCTGCAGTGACGATCATAAAAAAGCATTTTAGTAATTAAACTCCTATAAAGTCTCATATTTTACATTTATAGAATGCCAAAACAAAACTAATGATGTAAGTGTCCCACTTTTCAGAATTACTCAAAGATACCTTCCATTAAACTGAGCAGATGATACAGAGTAATGTAAAAGAAATAAAACATACTCAAACTGCTACCTTCAAATTAACTTCAAAATATTTTAGGTGGGTACATTAAAAAACTAATCAAGAGCCCAGGGATTTAATAGTCTTGTACTGCACAATATTGTAAATTACCATGCTGGTATTTTACAGACACTGAAAGACTAGGAAAGAAGGCAAATTATTCCCTGTTGCTCTTATTAGTTTCTCTTGAAAAAATGGAATCAGAGCAAACAAGGATTTGTTTCCATCATATCAAAGCATTCCTACACATTGCCTAATGGAAGTCTTCAGCATTCAGTGCAGTAGACTTTCAGGATTCCTGAAAAAAACAAAGACCATTCCGTAATCCAGTGTTTCTTTTTCAGAATTCTATATTGACTGGAATTATTAAATTCACATTCCACGTTCCACCTTTTCAGCATGGTGTTTATTGTTTATTTGTTTGCCTTTTTTTCATTTGCAGTTTGTAGTTTGTTTTATTTATTTGGAGTTGTAACTCTTAGGAGTTCTTTTGTAATTTTCCATCCTTTCTTTTTTTAATCTTACTATTCCTTTTTTTTTGGATGTTTTATTTACATTTCATATGTTATCACCTTACCTCATCCGCCCATCCACCCACCCAAGAACCCCCTATCTCATCACCCCTCCACTTGTTTCTCTGTGGATGTCCCATACATACCCCCCACACACACTCCCACCTCCTCAGCCTCAAATTCCCAACCACTGGGACGTCCAGCCTTCATGAGACCAAGAATCTCTTCTCCCACCTATGCCCAACAGGGCCATCCTCCCTTACATATACAGCTAGAGCCATGGATCCCTCCCTATGTGCTTCCAGGCTGGTTGTTTAGACCCTGGGATTTCTGGCTGGTTGGTATTGCTGCAAATCCTTTCAGCTGCTACAGTCTTCACTCTAACTCCTCCATTGGGAACCCCATGATCCGTTCAGTGGTTAGCTGTGAGCATCCACCTCTGTATATGTTAGGCTCTGGCAGACATCTAAGGACACAGCTATATTAGGCTCCTGTTAGCAGGCACTTCCTGACATCCACATCAGTGTCTGCCTTTGTTGACTGTACATGGGATGGATACTCAGGTGGAACAGTCTCCAGACAGCCCCTCCTTCATTTTCTGTCCCACATTTTGTCTCCATATTTGCTCCCTTGAGTATTTTGTTACTCCTTCTAAGAAGGACCGAAGCACCCTCATTTGATCTTCCTTCTTCATGAGCTTCATGTGGTCTGTGAGTTGAATCTTGGGTATTTCAAGGTCCTGGGCTAATATCCAATAATCAGTGAGTGAACACAATGTTTGTTCTTTTGTGATTGGCTTATCTCACTCAGGATGATATTTTCTAGTTCCATGCATTTACCTAAGAATTTCTCGAATTCATCATTTTTAATAGCTGAGTAATACTCCATTGTGTAAATGTACCACCTTTTGTATCCATTCCTCTGTTGAAGGACAACTGGGTTCTTTCCAGCTTCTGGCTGTTTTAAATAAGGCTGCTAAGAATATAGTGGAGCATATGTCCTTGTGATATGTTACAATATATTCTGGATATAAGCCCAGGAGTGGTATAGCTGGATCCTCAGGTAATGCTATGTCCAATTTTCTGAGGAACCACCAGACTGATTTCCAAAGTGGTTGCACCATCTAGCAGTCCCAGCAACAATGAAGGAGTGTTCCTCTTTCTCCACACCCTACCCGCATCTACTATCACCTGAGTTTTTAATCTTAGCCATTCTGACTGGTATGAGATGGAATCTCAGGGTTGTTTTGATTTGCGCTTCCCTAATGACTAAGGGTGCTGAACATTTCTTTAGGTGCTTCTCGGCCATTCGAGTTTCATCAGTTGAGAATTCTTTGTTAAGCTCTATACCCCATTTTTTAATAGGGTTATTTGGTTGTCTTGAGTCTAATTTCTTGAGTTCTTTGTATATATTGGATATTAGCCCTCTATCAGATGTAGGATTGGTAAAGATCTTTTCCCAATTTTTGGTTGCCATTTTGTCTTATTGGCAAATAAGACAAAAATTGCCTTATTGTAAGGCAATGTCTTTTGTTTTCATTCTTAAGTTACCTTATCAGCAAATATCTATTTTCATGTAGATCTGAATATCCCTCATTTGTGGATCTTGGGCTTTTTCCAAGGTACCTGAATTGACTTGATACATAAGTCATCTTTAGGAATGTTTCTAACATATAAGGTAGAAAATGAGTCAGTTAACTGGTCAAAGGAACAGAAGACCATGGGATTGACTTGTAGTAACCTCACAATACTGATGATCATTTTGCAACTATTCTGGAATCCTGGACCTAGTTCTGTTGGACAACTCTATTAGGAATTGATGGTGTCAACCAGAGAGCTTTTTGAACGGTGTTTCCTCTAACTGCCCTTTGAATGTTATTTCCTCTGTTCAACTCGTGACCTGGCAAAGAGTAATAAAGATAAACATATCTAGAACAATTTTTCTGGTTCATTATAGTCTCTGGGATCTGAGTGAGCTATATGTATTTATTATCTTAAAACACTATTACTGCTGTTTTGAATTCTCTAGCTTATTCACATTTGTTTAACATAAGAAGGGAAAATATATAAAATGATTTCTTTTATTCAAGAATTTGTATTCAGTACCCATTGCATTTATTTGTGCAAAGATTTTTTTCTATAAATTTTGTTTTCTATCCTTTTTGTCTTTTGTTAACCTCTATTAAATTATTTATTTTAAAGCAAACATTTTTTCTTTCAAACATTCATAAAATTAAAAAAAACATTGTAGAGTTTTGAAGACAGGGAGATAATGTTACTCATCTAGTTGCCTCTGACAGTTTTGATGAACCTATGAGTTTTGATATATATTTTACATTAATATGCATTACTAAATTGCTTTATGTATATTTCTTTATTTTGCAGAACCTAAGAAAACATCATAATTCTGAGACATGTATAAACATAAAGAACATATATATTTCAAATAAATTTGAAAAACTATAAGCACAAAGCACAGTGTTCATGAAGTCAGACCTCAGTAAACATTTTACAGTGTATACTGTTTTCAATGCAGCACAACAAACATGTAAAAATATCATAATTTAGGATCATAAAAAAACTTTCAAGATGTCTTATGGTATCATAATCCAATCACGGCATCACTTTTGTGTTCAGATTCAGAATTTGATAGTCCATTACCAAGTTTCCAAGTGTCAGTTTGCAACCGTTTGTTTAAGGCTCTTCTCTGACCTTCAGAGACACTGAAGCCAGAGGACACTAATAAAGTATAAATTGCAGCAAAGAAATGTCTTCTATCACAACTATCTAACCAAGGATCCATGTTCCATGGAAAGATAAATTAAAACCAAGATCGTGGCATGGTACCCAGCAATTCCTCATCTGAATTAAGCTCCAATATTCTAAATTGATATTTTTAAAACAAGCAGTTTTTGTGTTTTTTTCTGTTCTTTATAATTCACAGTCTAACACCTATGTGTGTTTAGCATCTTATCCAGATTTAACTTCTGCATAATTCATATATGGCCAAACAAGACATTTTAAGTAGGTGGCTACTGTTTTAAAAGGTAGGATACAAGGGCAAAATAAGATCATTTGACCCAAAGACCAAGGCCAAAAAAGAACATACTGATACAGCCCTGATCTAAGCCCCAAACCAGAAACAAGAAACAAAATCCCATCAATCCATATGTTTGCCACAGTACCCACCAATACTGAAGAGGAAAACCCACCAATTCCTTAGCTCATCCAAGCCCTAAAATTGAAATCCTTCCAAGCCCAAGCTACCCTGGAAAGCTGCACCCATCCACCGAGGGATCCCAGATAAGCCCTGCCTTCTGCTCTGTTCCTTGTTGCTTCAAAACCTCCCATTGACAGAGCAGAACTATTCCCAAGTCGAGCAGAACTGTAATACTTCTGTAAGGGAACCCCTTCACTTCAGATCAGCAACAGAGTTTTCAAATCTAATCACAACACCTCTTCTAAATGTGTGTTCTAGGAATAAAACTAATGTTTACTCTAGAATTTAGCATGTTCTATACAAATTAATTTTTATTTTTAAAGATGGTTAATATTTGCAGGTAAGATATATCTCTACTTCAACGTTACAACTTGTTTCATTCACCAGTCTTGTGCCATTTCATGCTGGAAAATATATATAATTAAGAATACAGAAAACAAATGTATGATTTATACTTGTCCTTTCTATTTCTATTCTCACATATGTATATGCAACAGTAACTCATAACATATTTTATTCTTCTATGTATACATCATTGTTACTAGATATCATGTGTAAAAACTGTAACAGGAATAAAAAATTAAAAATCAAATTTTTAAATTAAAAGACTACATGACATTAGGGGAAGATAGCAGATTTTTAAAGAATGAATCAATTGATACTCTGTTTTAAAATCTCTATTCTTAATATATATATATATATATATATATATATATATATATATATATATATATTGGGTGAGATTCTTTTCTCATTGTGTCTATCTGGAGTTCTCCAGGACTCCTGTACCTAGATACAGGATTCTTTTCTGTCTAGGAAAGATAGAATTTCTTTCAATAAAATGGAAATTTCTGATTTATTGTTTTATTTAAAGTATATCCTATGCATTTGGTACAATAGTTTTCTCCTTTTTGAATGCCCATTATATGAAATTAGACCTTTTCATGGTATCATAATGTTTTCCCATGTTTTACTTCATGGATTTTTATAAATTTATTATTGATCTTTGATGAGTTATCCAGCTTATATTCCTTGTTATAAAGTTATGATAGTCTGTTTGGCACCAGGTTTATTCTTTAGGTGAGGCTTTATTTAGCATATAAAAGTTTCTATGTGCAACATTATTCCAGTTTGACTTCTAACATTATTTTACCTTTCTAGTGAATTCTGCTTCACAAACTGTACCGTCTTTCTTATATCATTATATCTTTGCTTTTCTCTTTTTGTTATTCAAACATCATTCAAGTATGTTCCTGAATAATTTCTATTGAGGCTCTTTGATGTTATTATCAGTCTTGTCTATTTGTTTTTTGTTTGGTTATTTGCTTTTGTTTTTAGAAGAATGATTAAATTTTATTTTCATTTTTTTCATTCTTCATTTGGATTTTAGTATTTTGAGTTAGTTGCGTATGAGTGTGTTTTAGGGGCTGGTGGTCTGGTATTTATTTCCTGTCATCACCAGGAGATAGGAAATTGCTGAAATGTAGTTAGAAGCTGAGGTCCATGGACAATTTGCTTGTAGAGACTGGAATCCGGAAAGACAAGTGAAGTTTTGGTTGAGGGCTGGGCTCTGAGGAACCTTTACTCATGTTGGAATTAGACAAAGACTTGGCTTCTTTAACCTTGGTCCAAGAAGCATTTTACTGTAGTGGACAAAAATCAATTGAGATATATAAAACTAATCAAGATGTTGACGATAAGAGAAACTGTGTTCAGCACTAAATGATAGCTGCATTAATCCTATCACCACTCTCATTCTAGAAACATCTTATAAAAGGAATTTAAGAGTGAGAAGATGGGGAGAATTACTGAAAACACGTTAACTTTCAGACATGGTCTGGCCTTTGCAAATCATGTCTGAAAAGAGCTATGGTTACCTTTGAAAGATCTATAAATGGTTAAGCCAGTCTAAATACATGGGATAGATAAACTCGTCTATATACTGAATCATTCCTCTTAATATTGAATGAGCATTGGCAGTTGAATAATGGCTAGAAGTGGGGGGGGTAAGTATCTCTTCACTCCAAGCTTTTCATGTAGCTATTGATCTCAGGCACTGATCATGGCAAGCAGTTCACATACTGAGTCATTTCTCCAGAAAACCAAATCCCTTTTAATTGAAAAGTTATTGATATCCACAGAATGGGCATATCAACATGTCAGCTCAGGATCTTTTTTGACTGACCCAGTGTTTCTGCCTACCCTGTCTTTGAAGTTAAAACAAATCTTAACAGTGCCCAAACAGTCAATGAATTAAAATTAAAGTTATAAAATATAAATCTTGAGCTTTGTAATGATAGTCTGCTAGCCATGTGTCTATGGCACTTTCTGCCTTGTTTAGTTCAGATAATTCTACATAATCAAGAGGTAGATAAACTATCTCCATTGAGACCTAATTAAATGTCTAAAAAATATGAATAAGGGATTGCTATTGTTCTAAGCCACTAAACAGGTATTTTTGTTAATCAGTAATGTATTGCTAACCATAATGAGGCTACAAGAAGAGAGAATTCCCATGACAAATCACAACGATGGAGTAACATAGGGAACTGAGAAATGCTCAAAGGTTTCAGAAAGTTACAGTGTGAAAGCAAGAAGGATATGATGGTGTGTGGTACAGGAGAGAACTGAAGGAACATTTGTCAGTATAGTCTCCTAAGGTATTCTTCTGAGTAGGAACAATGTCTAATACCCATATAATGACTTAGTAGATTTCCATACCCAATGGTATATGCATGTGACAAATTTCAAGCTATGATAAAAGTACCAACTGCAGCAAGTATTAAAAGTACTAAATTTGAGGAAGAATTAAATTGAACATAAAAGAGTGGCAAAAAAACTATTTTCCATATTATCAAATAGCTAATTAAATTAATTGATTTCACTATCTTCTATTATTTTAACTGGAATAAGATATTATTCAGCTGAATTCTTGAGTAGTGGATCTTTGTAAACTCAGATAAATTACCAGAAATATTCAAGTGTATAAATGCATGTGAATAGATGAAAAGACTTCTAAACTACATAAGAGATGTACAATATCAAATCCAAATGTGGTATATGCTACAGAATGACCTGCCTTCAAAAGACATTTGGGTGTGACTTTATCTTACTGTGTTGAGAATAAATTATGTACAAGAGGCATGTGGTTTCAAAGATTATTCTGTCTGAACTAAAAAGGACAAAGAGTTCAAAATGAGGAATGACCTGTAAGTTCTTTTACATTTGTGAACATGAGTCAAGCTGAGAAAACTATTCAAAACTGAAAGTTCAGAGGGAGAAACTGCTTCCTAGTAACAGATCTTCTTTTTGATCAAGCAATTGGTAAAATGGACCTAGACTAATTTCAAATTTTCACTGAGTTCTTTTTTTTTTTTTAGGATGACTATTCTTTTTTTTTTCTTTTTTTATTAAAATTTTTTTTAATTTCTTTTTTTTTTTGAACATGAAATGCTTTTTATAGCATGTTTTACAAGGGGAGGGGGTAAGAGGGGCCAGGTGGCTGAAAAGTACAAAACCTTCTTGGCCTGTGCCTTGAAACATGTCATGGTCTATACGGTACACTGCCTTGAATTATGATCTACCTGCTGTTCTTCAGAAGATATAGTACACTGCTTGAGTTATGGTCTCCCTGCTATTCTTAAGATGATATGGTACTCTGATTTGAGTCTATCTGCAGTTGCTAAGCAGGATCTTGCAGTTGCCAAGCTTCAGAGGACATTGTGCAGGTGGGGAAAGGTAGGGGGTGAGGGTAAGAGCGAGGGTCCTGGCTTCTGGCATCTCCCCCTTCTCTGTTTAGTTAGAGAAGGCATCTTATGATCAATCCCAACTATGTGAATTTTGAATTTGGATGTCTAATTATGGGGGGGCTTAGACAAGTTCACAACCCCAAAACACTGATGTGAGACGAGTCACATCGATGGTCGAAGGTTTTAGGCTGTCAACGATGGGCAACGTCAAGGGACTCCGATGTGGGTGAAAGGAGGGTGAGAGCCCTGTCTTAGGCCATGTAGGCTGCACCCACTCCCATCACCACGCACTCCTTTTCGGCTGCATTGGGTGGGCCCCTGGGAAGTGGACCTACAATAATCCCGTCATTGGGCTAACTCACAGCCATCCTAGTCTCTTGTAAATGTTCAAGTTACCAACCATTTGTCAGTTTGGGGTGTAATATTGTCATAAAGGAAGGCTCCCCAATGTTAGCGGCCATATCAAGGGCGGCCTTGGTTTAGGAAAAAGCCAATTCTTCTTGGGGTGATCAAGAGGCCAAGCTCTCTAGCGAGAGAAGCGAGGGCAAAGCCAGGCATACCAGGAACCCTTCTGGAGGGCGTGGAAGTCTAGCGGTCGACCGTAGGGGGAGGCAGGGTAGCTGGCAGCTGTGTCAGTCTCCTGCGGAGTCACTTCTGGATCCTCTTCAATTTTTGGCTGATGGTAATGAACTTCACCTGTCTTCTTGATGGCAGCATCAACCTGGTTCCGTGGATGACAGGTCGCTGGCAGCAATCTCTGTCTCGCTCAATCTTGATGTCGTGCGCACATCCTCTCAATGAGGGTCTGTCCAGAGGGGTCCGTGCCTCGAGCCCCACGTCTGGGTGCACTTGACCCGACCGGCAGGTCCTAGTTATTCGTGTGGGTGAGGAGGACTGCATCCTGCTATTCTTCAGAAGATATGGTACACTGCTTGAGTTATGGTATCCCTGCTATTCTTCAGATGATATGGTACACTGCTTTGAGTCTATATGCAGTTGCCAAGCAGGATCTTCCAGTTGCCAAGCTTCAGGGGACCTTGTGCAGGTGGGAAAAGGTAGGGGTTGAGGGTAAGGGTGAGGATCCTGGCTTCTGGCCCATCTGGATTAGAACTTCTAACAGCCAGCATCATGGGTGATTCATTTTTACCTGGAAAGAAAAAAGAAGGGGATTCTCAGGGAGATTTCTCTTCCCTGGATGTAAATTGTTATTTATCGTATTTATGGTTGGGCCTGGCTTTGTGAGGGTATCTATTTTTTTCATTGATAATTGTGGTAGCCGGTTAGCTGTGCCTTCTGTGGTATTGGACAGGCATATCAGTCCTCGGCTCCATAAGGGAACTGGATCTGGGGCATTCCCTTTACGGGTATGAGGGTCCTTCCCCATATCTCTGGCAAAGTTTTGTTGGTCTTGGTGGTGCCCGAGGTCACCAACATGGTCAGCAAGAGATTTGCCATGAGCTTTCAGCTTTAGAGAGAGAAAAGTGAACAAGGCATAATGGAGAGTATTTCAGGGGGACTCCTTCTGAGAGGTACCATTCCCCCTC
Organism: Grammomys surdaster; assembly: GCF_004785775.1. NCBI lineage: Eukaryota > Metazoa > Chordata > Mammalia > Rodentia > Muridae > Grammomys > Grammomys surdaster. The sequence goes on along the minus strand of NW_021604597.1, from coordinate 19,772,694 downwards.
TTTTGTTTTTAAAGCCAATTTTTCAGAGTTCTTGTAAAATCAGGGCAGAAGCGCCAACAGTTGCTCCTTCCACACTCAGAGAGTCATGAAGACCTTATTTAAGGTTATATAAATCTATATTAATAATCTTTTGTCAAAGGACTTTTATAGCACCACTGACAATTAATCAGACTATATGATATATCAATTAGAAATAGCTTTTTCGACTTTTTGTGAGATTACCTCTCTTTTGTCAATTAACTGTTGAGGAAGTTAGGGTTTACCTCTCTCTTGAGAATATTGGACAGAGGTTTAAGTTCTTTTGTGAGGAGCTTAAAATAGGATCTTAGCCAATTTGCAACTCCTAGAAACTTTTGAAATTAATTTAAAATAAGTAAACTCCCTTTTTTTAAAAATCCTTTATCTGTGTGGGTTTTTTATTGGATATTATACGTATTTACCCTTCAATGTTATCTCCTTTCTCATTCTCCCCCAAAATACCTTATCCCATACCCCCTCCTCCTAATTTTTGTAATGTTGTGCTCCAAACATCCTCCCAGTCCTATCTCCCTGCTCTCGAATTCCCACACAGTAGGGGATCCAAACTTTCAGGGACCTTGGCCCTCCACTTTCACTGAAGTCTAACAAGGTCACCCTCAATTCCCTATACAGGTGCGTGAGTCCCTCCCTTTGTGCTCTCTGGTTTAGACTTTGGGAGTTCTGGTTGAAACTTTTGATACTCCTTCTAGAAAGGACCAACGCATTCATACTTTGATCTTCCTTCTTCTATGTGAGTTTTATGTGATCTATATGTAGATTCTTAGAAATTGTGAGCTTTTGGGCTAATATCCACTTATCAGTGAGTGCATACCATGTATGTTCTTTTGAGATTGCGTCATCTCACTCAAGATGATATTTTCCAACTCCATCCATTTGCCTAGGAATTTTGTGAACTGATTGTTCTTAATAGCTGAGTAGTACTCCATTGTATAAATGTACCACATTTTCTGCATCCATTCTTCTGTCGAAGGGCATCTGGGTTCTTTCCAACTTCTGGCTATTATAAATAAGGCTGCTATGAACATGGTGGAGCATGTGTCCCTGTTGTATGTTGAAAGTTCTTTTGGGTATATGCCCAGGAGTGGTATAGCTGGGTCCCCAGGTAACACTATGTTCAATTTTCTGAGATACCGCCAGACTGCCTTCCATAGTGGTTGTACCAGTTTACAATCCCATCAACAGTGGAGGAGTGTTCCTCTTTCTCCACATCCTCGCCAACATGTGCTGTCACCTGTGTTTTTGATCTTAGCCACTCTGACTGGTGTGATTTGGAATCTCAGTGTTGTTTTCATTTACATTTCCCTGATGATTAGTGATGCTGAACACTTCTTTAGTTGCTTCTCAACCATTCGAGCTTCCTCAGTTGAGAATTCTTTGTTCAGCTCTGTGCTCCATTTTTTAATAGGGTTCTTTGATTGTCTAGAGTCTAATTTCTTCACTTCTTTGTATAACTTGGATATTAGCCCTTTATCAGATGTAGGGTTGGTGAAGATCTTTTCCCAATGTGTTGGTTGCTGCTCTGTCCTATTGACTGTGTCCTTTGCTTTACAGAAGCTTTGCAGCTTTATGAGGTCCCATTTGTCAATTTTTGGTCTTAGAGCACAGGCCATTGGTGTTCTGTTCAGGAACCTTTTCCCTGTGCTTATGTGTTCCAGGCTTTTTCCAAGTTTCTCTTCTATTAGTTTCAGTGTGGCTGGTTTTAGGTGGAGGTCCTTAACCCACTTGGAATTGAGCTTTGTACAAGGAGATAAGTATGGATCTATTTGCATTTTTCTACATGCTGACCACCAGGTGGACCAGCACCATTTGTTGAAAATGCTATCTTTTTTCCATTCGATGGTTTTAGCCCCTTTGTCAAAGATCAAGTGACCATAGGTATGGGGGTTCATTTCTGGGTCTTCTATTCTATTCCACTGATCCTCCTGCCTGTCTCTCTTCCAATACCATGCAGTTTTTATCACTATTGCTTTGTAGTACAGCTTGAAGTCGGGGATGCTGATTCCTCCAGAAGTTCTTTTATTGCTGAGAGTAGTTTTCGCAATCCGGGGTTTTTTGTTATTCCAAATAAATTTTAAGATTGCTTTCTATCTCTGAGAAGAATTGAGTGGGAATTTTGATGGGGATTGCATTAAATCTGTAGATGGCTTTTGGCAAAATAGCCATTTTTACTATATTAATCCTTCCAATCCATGAGCATGGGAGATCTTTCTGTCTTCTGAGATCTGCTTCGATTTCTTTCTTCATGGGAATGAAGTTCTTGTCATACAAGTCTTTTACTTACATGGTTAGATTCACACCAAGGTATTTTATATTATCTGTGACTATTTTGAAGGGTGTCATTTCCATAATTTCTTTCTCAGCCAGTTTATCTTTTGAGTAGAGGAAGGCTACTGATTTGCTTGAGTAAATTTTATATCCAGCCACTTTGCTAAAGTTGTTTATCAGGTTTAGGAGTTCTCTGGTGGAAGTTTTGGGGTCACTTAAGTACACTATCATATCATCTGCAAATAGTGAGATTTTGACTTCTTCTTTTCCAATTTGTATCCCTTTGACCTCCTTGTGTTGCCTAATTGCTCTGGCTAGGACTTCCAATACTATATTAAATAAGTAGGGGAAGAGTGGGCAGCCTTGCCTAGTCCCTGATCTTAGTGGGATTGCTTCAAGTTTCTCTCCATTTAGTTTAATGCTGGCTACTGGTTTGCTGTATATTGCTTTTACTATGTTTAGGTATGGATCTTGAATTCCTGTCCTTTCCAAGTCTTTTATCATGAAGGGGTGTTGAATTTTGTCAAATGCTTTCTCAGCATCTAGTGATTTGATCATGTGGTTTTTTTCTTTGAGTTTGTTTATATGATGGACTACATTGATGGATTTCCGAATATTGAACCAACCCTGCATTCCTGGGATGAAGCCAACTTGATCGTGATAGATAATTGTTTTGATGTGTTCTTGGATTCGGTTCGCTAGAATTTTATTGAGTAATTTTGAATCAATGTTCATAAGAGAGATCGGCCTGAAGTTCTCTTTCTTTGTTGTGTCTTTGTGTGGCTTAGGTATGAGTGTAATTGTGGCTTCAAAGAATGAGTTGAGTAGTGTACCTTCTGTTTCTATTTTGTGGAATAGTTTGAAAAGAATTGGAATTAGGTCTTCCTTGAAGGTCTGATAGAATTCTGCACTAAAACCATCTGGTCCCGGGCTTTTCTTTGTAGGGAGACTTTTAATGACTGCTTCTATTTCTTTTGGGGTTATGGGACTGTTTAGAGGGTTTATCTGGTCCTGACTTAACGTTGGTAACTGGTATTTGTCTAGGAAATTGTCCATTTCATCCAAATTTTCCAATTTTGTTGAATATAGGCTTTGTAGTAGAATCTGATGATTTTTTTAATTTCCTCAGTTTCTGTTGTTACGTCAACCTTTTCAGTTCTGATTTTATTAATTTGGATACTGTCTCTCTGCCCTCTGATTAGTCTAGCTAAGGGTTTATCTATCTTGTTGATTTTCTCAAAGAACCAGCTCCTGGTTTTATTGATTCTTTGGATAGTTCTTTTTGTTTCTATTTGGTTGATTTCAGCCCTGAGTTTGATTATTTCCTGCCGTCTACACCTCTTGGGTGTATTAGCTTCTTTTTGTTCTAGGTCTTTCAGGTGCTCTGTCAGGCTGTTAGTGTATGCTCCCTCCAGTTTCTTTTTGTAGGCACTTAGAGCTATGAATTTTCCTCTTAGCACTGCTTTCATTGTATCCCATAGATTTTGGTATGATGTGTCATCATTTTCATTAAATTCTAAAAAGTTTTTAATTTCTTTCTTTATTTCTTCCATTACCTGATTATCAAGGAGTAGGGTGTTGTTCAGTTTCCATGTGAATCTGGGCTTTCCATTCTCTTTGTCATTTTTGAAGACCAGCCTTAGACCATGGTGATCTGATAGGGTGCAGGGAATTATTTAAATTTTCTTATATCCGTTGAGGCCTGTCTTGTGCCCAATTATATGGTCTATTTTGGAGAAGGTACCATGAGGTGCTGAGAAAAAGGTATATTCTTTTGCTTTAGGGTGAAATGTTCTATAGATATCTGTTAAGTCCATTTGGTTCATAACTTCTGTTAGTTTTACTGTATCTCTATTTAGTTTCTGTTTCCATGATTTATCCATTGCTGAGAGTGGGGTGTTGAAGTCTCCCACTATTATTATGTGAGGTGCAATGTGTGTTTTGAGCTTTAGTAAGGTTTCTTTTATGAAAGTCGACGCTCTTGTATTTGGCGCATAGATATTCAGAATTGAGAGTTCGTGTTGGTTGACTTTTCCTTTGACAAGTATGAAATGCCCTTCCTTATCCTTTTTGATAGTTTTAAGTTGAAAGTCGATTTTATTCGATATTAGAATGGCTACTCCCGCTTGTTTCTTAGGACCATTTGCTTGAAAAATTGTTTTCCAACCTTTTACTCTAAGGTAGTGTCTGTCTTTGTCACTGAGGTGGGTTTCCTGTAAGCAGCATAAAGCTGGGTCCTGTTTGCGTATCCAGTCCGTTAGCCTATGCCTTTTTACTGGGGAATTGAGCCCATTGATGTTAAGAGATATTAAGGAGAGGGTGTTGTTGCTTCCTGTCATTTTTGCTAATAGTGGAGACATCGTTTGTGTGGTTATCTTCTTTTGGGTTTGATGGAAAGAATTATTTTCTTGCTCTTTCTAGGGTATGATTGCCCTCCTTGTATTGGAGCTTTCCTGCTATTATCCTTTGTAAAGCTGGATTTGTGGGAAGATACTGTGTAAATTCAGTATTCTCATGGAATATCTTAGTTTCTCCATCTATGGTAATTGAGAGTTTTGCTGGGTAAAGTAGCTTGGGCTGGCATTTATGTTCTCTTAGGGTTTGCATGATATTTGTCCAGGATCTTCTGGCTTTTATAGTATCTGGTGAGAAGTCAGGTGTAATTCTGATAGGTTTGCCTTTATATGTTATTTGGCCTTTTTTCCCTACTGCTTTTAAAATTCTTTGTTTTGTGCATTTTGGGTCTTGATTATTATGTGAAGGGAGGTATTTCTTTTTTGATCTAGTCTGTTTGGCGTTCTGTAGGCTTCTTGTGTGATTATGGGCATCTCATTCCTTAGGTTAGGGAAGTTTTCCTCAATAATTTTGTTGAAGATATTTACTGGCCCTTTAAGTTGGGAATCTTCACTCTCATCTATACCTATTATCCTTAGGTTTGGTCTTCTCATTGCGTCCTGGATTTCCTGGATATTTTGAGATAACAACTTTTTGCATTTTGCATTTTCTTTGATAGTTGTGTCAATATTTTCTAAGGTATCTTCTGCACCTGAGATTCTTTCTTCTATCTCTTGTATTCTGTTGGTGATGCTTGTGTTTATGACTCCTGATTTCTTTCTTAGGTTTTCTATCTCCAGGATAGTCTCCCTTTGTGATTTCTTTATTGTTTCCACTTCCATTTTTATGTCCTGGATGGTTTTGTTCAATTCCTTCATCTGTTTGTTTGTGTTTTCTTGTAATTCTTTAAAGGATTTTTGTGTTTCTTTAAGGACTTCATCCTGTTTACCTGTGTTCTCCTCAAGTTTTTTGATAGTGTTATTTACTTCCTTCTTGTAGTCCTCTAGCATCATCATTAGAAGTGATTTTAGATCTGGTTCTTGTTTTCCTGGTGATATGGGGAGTTCAGGACTTTCTAATGTGGGAGAACTAGGTTCTGATAATGGCAAGTACCTTGGGTTGCTGGTGCTTGTGTTCTTGCGCTTGCCTTTCGCCATCTGGATCACCTTTGTGCTATCTGTGCTGTCTCTGACTGGGGCCTGTCTTTTCTATTATCTAGGTTGTGTCAGAACTGTTTAGGATGGGTTTTGCTGCTTGAGTTAGAGCTGAGGCCCAAGATGTGCTCGGTGCTCAGGTGGAAACCGGAAGGGGCTGGGGCTCCGGGTCAGGAGCAGATTCCTAGGTCCCAGTGAATTGGGGGCGAGCACTGCCACCTCCTAGCCTAAGAAACTGCTTGAGCTAGCTAGAACCACCAAGAGCCCAGCTACCTCTAGGATCTGTGAGATTGGGTGCAGAGCTGACTCTCGGGATCTGCTCAGGCACAGACCGGAAGGAACCCATGCTCCGGGCCTGGAGTGAACTCCTGGGTCCCAGTGGGTCCTAGCCGCTCCCTGTTTGGGGGCAAGCACTGCCACCTCCTAGCCCAAGACCCTGCTTGGTACAGAGGTCCTGTGAGCCCCGCTTCCTCTGGATTCTGCGAGATTGGGTGCGGAGCTGCCTCCCGGGATTCGCAAGTGCTCGGGCCCAGACCGGATGGAGCCCGCTCTGGGCCAGGAGCGAACTCCTGGGTCCCAGTGGGTCTAGGTTGTTTCCTGTTTGGGGTGAGTGCTGCTTTTTCCTTACCTGGGATGCTGCGTGAGTTCAAGCTCCTGGGAGTTCCTGTTTCTCTCAGTTTTCTGGGGTTGGGTACGGAGCTGCAGCCTGTGACCTGCTCTAAGCTCGGGCCCAAACCGGAAGTCCTGTTCTCTATGTTTTATATGCCCACATAATAGGTATTCTATATTTTACAATAATTCATTAAAAATAGTCTTTAATCTCTGGTTTCTCTTCAAATCGTATAAATCTTTCGCCTTTCACTGAGTTCTTTATATCATGCATTTCCTACTTTTTTGAATAAGTGCTATGTGTTTTATGTATTCTCCATTCAGAGAATTCTTAATATATTTTGTTTTATTTTGCATTTCAAATTCTTGTTTGACATTATCAAATATATCTATATTATATTTTAATCAAATACACATCTACTAATGCTAAAATCAATATACAGATTTTATGCAATCTTTACCAAAGTCTCACACAATTTTTCACAACAATGGGTCAAATAGTGATAAGGTTTGTAATGGATAAAAGATACAGGGGAGAAAAAAACTAGAACAATATGGACACTGTTAGAGGATTTGAGATTTAGTTATTTTTGTTCAATTTAATAATTTCTTTTTATTTTAAACTAAGAAACTAAAGATAAACAATGCGCACAGAAACCTTAACCTTTTGATGTTGATGAATATGTAATGAATTTTAAAGATGATAATTAAAAACAAGATATGTTCGTATTCATATCAGAGTAAAGGATATTTTGCATGATACAAATTTGTAAATAATTTTGGCATAAGAGTTGATCCTTTCCAAATGAAAACAGTACTTTTCTTTTCACCTCATATCAGGGCTTAGTACATTTTTTACCCTATTAAAAAACCCATTAGTCTGGAACTGATAAGGTAGAATAGAAATTTCTCATTACAGATCCATTTCCAGGCATTTTGATTTCATCATATTCTTGATTTTTTTTATTTATGTGGAATAACTACAGCTCAAAAACAACAGCCACACCTAAATTTCTTCATATAGATGTAAATATTATGGACCATGAAAAAAATCTTGTTTGATCTCTTTGGAAATAAATAAAGAGAGAAAAAAAGGCAGATGGAGATAATTAAGGACTCAGATTCTCAATTCAAACTGGTAGCTGAAGTTTTACATGGGTATCTATAAGATTGGGTGTGAAACTTCACCATGTGTACTGATAAAATAACTGATCACTCAAAATCAATAATTTGACATATAATATGCATACATTATGAAGAATTAATTTAAAATCATGATAGAATTTGTCTAATATTTATGTTTATAAACTTTACAAAGTTTATAAAAAAAAGTCTTTACAAAGCAAAAGATTCTGACATGATATGTTGAAGAAAAGACTATTTTAAATTAGAGATAGATTCTTTGATGAATCAATGTATGTTATGAAATTTTGACTATTCTTACAGTGTGTATGTGTGTGTGTGTTTGTGTGTGTATGTGTCTGTCTGTCTGTCTGTCTGTCTGTCTATCTGTCTGTCCATATGCTTGTCTGTCTCTGTACCTCTGTGTGTCTATATTCATGTTCACATGTAAGGGACAATCTTAAATTCTAATTGTTTCAATTTACTGTAAAATAAAGTATATGGAAAGGTAAAAAAAATTACTATTTAGCAAACCAATTAAAAATCATTAAAATGTGCTAGAAAGGAAATATTCATTTGGATCTATCATTCACAAAAACAAAACGTGGAACTGAAGAGAAGACTCTATTATGTGGAAGACAGGAAGTGCATGCTGATAAGAGCCTGATATGGATATCTCCTCAGAGGCCTTCAAGAGTCAGACATATTCAGAGGCAGATGCTCACAACTAGCCATTGAACTGATCATGGGGTTCTCAATAGAGGAGTTAGAGTGAAGACTGAAGGAGCTGAAAGGGTTTGTGGCACCATGAGGAGAGCAACAATACCAACCAACCACAGCTCCCAGGGTCTAAACCACCAGCCTGGGAGCACTTAGGGGGGGATCCAGGGCTTCAGCTGAATATGTAAAAGTGGAGGGCCCTGCTGGGCATAGGAGGAAGAAGAGAACCTTGACCTCATGAAGGCTGGATGCCCCAGGGGGTGGGAATTTTGAGGGTGGGGAGGTGGGAGTGGGGGGGAGTACATAGAGGTTACATCCACAGAGAAGAAGGAGGAGGGGCGAGGGGATTGGGGGTTCCGAGGGGGTGGTGGGGGATGGGGTAAGGGGACAACATAGGAAATGTAAATAAATCATCCAATAAAAAAAAGAAAAGAAAAAAAATATCATCTGAAGGGAAGTTTAAAATGAAAAAAAAAAAAAAAAAAAGAATACCAAACAGTCCCAGCAATTGGGAGGCAGAGACAGGTGGATTTCTGAGTTTGAGTCCAGCCTGGTCTACAGTGTTCCAGGACAGCCAGAACTACATAGAGAAACCCTGTCTTGAAAAATCAAAACAAACAAACAAACAAACAAACAAATTCTTTCTCCAGCACCTGTGTGGAGCAGTCAAAAAACATTTGTGAGGGCAATAGTGATTAAAAAAAAATCCATGGTATTGATACAGAGAAAAACAGGTTGATCAACGGAGTAGAATCAAAGACCTAGAAGAAAACCCACACACCCAAACACTTTTGATCTTTGACAAAGAAGCCAAAAACATACAGTGAAAAAAAGAAAACATCTTCAATAAGTAATGCTGATTTTACTAGTGGTCTGTACATAGAAGAATGAAAATAGTTCCATGTTTATCACCTTGCACAAAGCTCAAGACCAAGTTGGATCAAGGACCTCAACATAAAACCAGATACACTGATCTGAATTTAATAGATGAGAAGGTGGGAAAAAGCCTCAAATTCATTGACACAGGGGGAAATTTCCTGTACAGAACACCAGTGGCTCAGGTTCTAAGATCAACGAGTGATAAATGGGACCTCATGAAACTGCAAATATTCTGTAAGGCAAAAGACACAGTAACTAGGACAAATCAGCAACCTACAGATTTGGAAAAAATTCTTCACTAACCCTAGATCTGAGAGAGGGCTAATATTCAAAATGTATAAAGAACTCAAGAAGTTAACCTCCAAACAACCAAATAAACAGAGCTAAAAAGAGAATTCACAGGGGTTCCTGGGCAGGGGGTGGATGAGGTGGGGTTAGGGGATAAATATGAAATGTAAATAAAATATCTATATCTATATCTATCTATCTATCTATATCTATCTATCTATCCATATACATGCATACATACATACACACACACACACACACACACACACACACACACACACACATATATATATATATATATATATATGTTCAAGGATCTTAGTCATCAGAGAATGCATATCCAAATGACCCTGTGATTCCACCTCACACCAATAAGAATGGCTAAGATAAAAAACTCAAGTAAAAGCACATGCTTGCAAGGATATGTACAAAAAGGAACAATCCCTCACTGCTAGTGGGATTTCAAACAGATACAACAACTCTGGAAATCAATCTGGTGGTTCCTCAGAATATTGGAAATAGTTCTGCCTGAAGACCCAGCTATACCACACTTAGACACTTACCTAAGAGATATTCCACAATAACACAATGACACATGCTCCAGTATGTTCATAGCAGCCTTATTTGTCAAGTCCAGAAACTGAAAACAACACAGATGTCCCATAGCAGAAGAATGGATACAGAAAATGTAGTTCATTCTAAAAAGAAGGACACCATGAATTTTGTAGGAAAATGGATGCAACTAGAAAATATTTTCCTGAGTGAGGTAACTCAGACACAAAAGTAGATGCATGGTGTGTACTCACTGATTTTTAGCCCAAAGTACAGAATGCCTAGGATAAAACCCACAGATCACAAGTGTAACAAGCAAAAAGGACCAAGTGAGGATACTTCAATCCCACTAAGGTTTAACCACAGCATAAGCACTCAGAAACAGACAAGTCACTGTTAAGTTCAAGAGAAAATGTTCCTCTTGAACTACTAGAGTTTAAATCTCTTTGATTCAGATGTCCTTGTCTCTTCAAAGAGTTTCTTAAACCTCTCTGGACAACAACAATACAGGTTTCTTATAACTGGCACTATTGCTTTATAGAAGAGTTCATGGCTTTTGTGGAGCATTATAATCCTATGTTGCTTAACTCCAATATATACATTTAAAAATAAGGTAAGTTGATAAAACAATGTTTTACTATTGCTTTTGAAACCATCATTAGGGTTATTCGTCGTTTTATTTTCTGTCTCTTGGTAATACTTACGATACTCACCCCACAGAGTTCTTAATAGGGGTATCTCATAATGTGGGAACTGTATGTGTGTGTATATCTTCTATTCACTAACTTACATTTCTATTTACTTTTCAACCAATCTAAATAAACAACTTACAAAAAAGAAAGCATTATTGAAGTTTAGGAAATTAAGATAGGTCATAGGTTAGTAAAAAGAAATAAGCAATTTTATTTTGGCTTCTCATTTGACTCGTGATTGAAACAAATTTCTAGGTATTGTTGTGTTTTTGTGCACTACAGGAGTAGGACAATTGATTGCTTTTCTCCCTTGGCAGCTTGTACAATACCTTCTGTTAGTATGAGAGGACACCTTCTAAAAGGAGGATTCTAGATCACTTCCATCTCAAGTGCTCCAATTCTGTTGTCTGAATTGTAGTGTTTTCAGTAATAATTTTTTCTTCAAATCTAGGAGGTAAGTAGGGGAAAAGCTTATGTCTCCAGCCAGATTCATTCTTGCATGTGTCAGAATTCATATCCTGTTCTTAGCTCTGGAGTGAAACGCTGTCATTGGTTTTGTTTTACTATTGTTATATGAGATTGTTGGTGTCTTTCAGACAATATCCTTTCCACTGGTTTTAAAATGTGACAAAGCTTCAGCATATCCAGAGAATGAGAAACAGGAGTTATACTTCAATAAAATTAGGAAATAAGTTAAAAAATGAAATACAAACACAAAATTTCCAAAACTACTTTAATAAATAACTAATGAACCAAGAAGGTAAAAAAGATAAATTTATTGAATATAAATTAACTATCTTAGTTTCCTTTCTGTTGCTGTGATAAAATACCTCAACCCAAATGAACCTTACATTGGTATATATCTTAGTTTTCTTTGTCAACTTGATATTGCCTAGAGTCACCTAAAAAGGGAGTTTCAATTGAGAGTTGCACAGATAAGATTGTCTATGGGCATGTCTGTAGGGGATTATGTTGATTATTAACTGTTGTAGGATGGTCCAGCCCATTATGTGTACCACCACTCCCTAAGCTGGCAATCCTGGGCTGTATGAGGAAAGTAGTATAAGCATGAGATCCAGCAAGCAGTTTTCATGCAGTTTATGTTTTCAAGATCCTGCTTGAATTTCTGTGATGACTTCCTGTATTGGCTGGTTTTGAGTGTCAACTTGACACAAACAGGAGTTATCACAGAGAAATGAGTCCCAGTTGAAGAAATGCCTCCATGAGATCCAGTTGTAAGGCATTTTCTCAATCAGTGGTCAAGGGTGGGAGGGTCTGCTGTAGGTGGGACCATCCCTGGGCTGGCAGTTCTGGGTTCTATAAGAAAGCATGCTGAGCAAGCCAAGTGAAGCAAGACAGTAAGCAGCATCCCTCCATGGCCTCTGTATCAGCTCCTGGCTCCAAGTTCCTGCCCTGTGAGACTTCTGGTTCTTACTTCCTGTGGTGGTGAACAGCAATGTGGAAATATAAGCTGAATAAACCCTTTCCTCCTCACCCTCCAAAAAGAAATAAAATAATAATGATATTAATTAATAAAATAAAATGAGAAAATTTCAATAATATATTATAATGGATGGTTAGAGTACATTAGGTTCCAGAATGTAATTTTGCTTAGCAACTATATTATATTACAGTTGTTTGCTTATTAGTTTAATTTAGTTTAGGTTTCCTTCATTTTGATTACTTTTGATTTTTTGAGAGAAAGTATATTTCTGTTTTTCAGGGTAACTTGGAACTCAAAGTATAGAAAAACTGACTTGGAAATTGTATTTAGTCTTCAGCTTCAACTTTCTAAATCATAGAATTTATAGATAGAAATCACCATGTTCTACATAATTATGATAGTTTTCTTGGTAAATTCTCCCCAAACCACTGAATAATAGAGGGAAGGACAATTATTGAAGTCTTTATGAAACAATAGATAATGTAAAAGTCAGTTAAATATGAAGAATGTATTTTATTTTCACTAAAGCTTTTAAATATTCAAGTTATGGTAAAAATCTAATAGTGAACATATATATATATATATATATATATATATATATATATATATATTCACCAGGGTATACTGAGAATCATAAAAATACTTAAAACTGAAATATGTAGAAACCTATAATGATCTACATTAAAACTTAATAAGGCAAACAGTTCCTAAGCATAGTCTATTGATGTTATAGTATTAGAGTTAAGGGTAGATAAGAAAAGGGAAGTTAACTTGGATAAAGATATTTGTTCAGCATTGTCTATTGCTTTAAGCCTTGATTTTTTAATTGCAGAATGAAGTAAATAATGGCAAATAAACATACAGTCTGATATCAAGAATATTTTTGCTGAATATGCATTATATAACTAATAATTTGTACTAACAATGTTGAAGATTTTATGCATGATTTTCCAGGTTGAGTTTTAGCAACAGTAATTAGGTCATAAGGGATCTGAACGGGTAATTTCAGATATATATTTGGTGTAAACAGTGAAAGAAGAGACAATATAGAAAATCTAAACACATTCATTAAAAGTAGTGGTAATTGGGTTAATATTTTTGGAGAAATATTTTAATATTTAAAGATAACTTCATTTATAAGCTGGCGTAAAATAGAAAGAGGACAGAAGTAATAAATTTAATCTGGGAATAAACCTAAGTTCATTCACTGTCAATTATTTTTCACCCAAGCAAAGTAATGCAAAGAGTACATACACTGTCTGTAGAACAAGAAATATAGAGTATGTAAGGTGAGTTATATATCTTTATTGTTTTCTACCTTGTTTTATGTTTCTTTTAATAATATTTTTTTCCTTGACAATGTAGCACATGTTAAAAATGATACGTTAGTTTCAGGCTATTTCCATTGATCTTGATTTTCCTCCAAAAGGTAATGGCAATAGCCTACTGGTAAGTGTACCACATACTTGACAATAGAACAAGTTAACATGGAGCCAGTGTTGACCTCAATATTCATTTCTACTGATTATCTTTAGATAAGTTGAAAGATACTATACTTCCTACTTGAGAAGACATATTAATCATCAATCATACCCAACTATAAGCCATAAGAAACCCAAAATCGCATGGCCAGGAAAGACATGCCCATTGATGCAATATATCATGGTAATAATCAAAAACTTTCTGTTTGGATAAGTTCCACTCCACAAGATGGAACCCACAACTGTTCTGGTCATTCTAAAAATCAATGCTTTGACATGCTATAATCACTAGAGAAGAACCTACTACTAACATTTTACTGTATTTTACAATGTTTTAAGTTGATTCCTGATGATTCATTGCTATATTATAGATCAATGTTTTTCTCAATGCTTATATAAGAGTATTATATTTGGAATTAATGGTATGAGGCAAGGTAGTGAAGGTAAAATATTGTAGAATGATCATCCATAAATGTAAAATATATACTGCAACACTTCTTCCCAAGGCTCAGGTATCAATGTAGAATGAGGGACAGAAATAGTGTAAAAACTATAGGGATAAATTAATATAAAAATAGAGAGGAACTTGAAATTGGGTGAATAGGAGGGTAAGGGAAAATCAAGAATGAGTTGAGGAAGGGAGAAAAATATGATCAAAATATATTGTATAAAATTATGCAAAAAATACAAATTTTAAAAACTGTTATAAACATTAAAATTACTTTAATACAAAAATTCAGCAATTTTTAGAGTACTTTGAAATATAAATATGACTTTAAGTTAAGGTACACTCTAAGAAAAATAAGAATTATAAATTTGTTTTAATTGTGCAACTATTATAAAAAAAGATTTTATGAGGTCTAATGAATAAATATTCTTCAAGTAACAGAAAAAGATCTGTTTTGTATTTGTAGAAAACTTTCCCACCAGTTTTCTGTAGCTATACAGTTGTATCACTTGTATTATGTTTATCTTTAGATACAAAGTACAGAAGCTGACCATTGGAGGTATAGCATAGAAATCATTTTTAGTTTACAGATTAAATCAATTTAGGTTTCCTTAGAGTAAGAAATATATAGTTACATGTATTTTTTCATGTGGTATTATTTCCATATGAACATTCTGTAGCATATGTGCTCATTACCCATGGAAATGAGCAGCATCTATCTCATCTTCATCTTCTCTATCTTCATCTATCTTATATCTTCATCTATCTCAGTTTGGGAATCACAATACAATTTGTTCAATAAAATCTAGAAATGTTGCAAGTTGTAACCATTTTATTCACTTCAGTAAATATACTTACTGTGTACTACCAGTTGACTAATGTTTATAGAAATGACGGCTTTCAAAAATAGTATAAAATAGTTTCACAGAAACTAATGTATCTTCTGTATCAACACCATTTGAAAATGTTATTGAAAGATCAAATATTAAAGATGTAAGTAAATATTCTTGAGGAATAACATTCAATTCTTACTACTGAATTTCTGTTTCTAATATTTTACTCAAAGCATGAACGAACAAGAGTAATCACAAAATTTTGATTTTTATTAAAATATGCTTAGTTTTATTTAGAAATTTTTGTTTTGTACATGTTTGTTTTGAATATGTTTATACCACTAAATAGTAAAACATTTAAATTAGTGACAACAGGTACCTTCACAAAGAAATTTGAGAGACCATATATTAGCAACTTAACACCACACCTAGAAGCTCTTGAACAAGAAGAAGCAAACTTACCCTACCAGAGTAGACAGCAAACTGAGGACTATAAAAGTTAAAATAGGAACAAATAAATCATTTCAAAGAATCAATGAAACATTTGATTCTTTGAGAAAATTAACAAGATAGACAAACCCTTATCTAAAGTAAGAGAGGACACAGAGAAAGTATCTAAATTAACAAAATTGGAAACAAATCGGGGACATAATAACAGGAACCAACAAAATCCAAAGGATCATTAGGTCATACTTCAAAAACCTGAATTGGAAAATCAAAAAAAAGGACAATTTTTTCAATAAATTCCACTTACCAAAGTTAACTAAAAACTAGATGATTAAAATGAATCTATAAACCACAAGGAAGTAGAAGCAGTCATTAGAATTGTCCCAAGTAAAACAAGCCCAGGCCCAGGCTGTTTTAAGTCAAAACTCTATCAGAATTTCAAATAAGAGTTAATGCCAATTCTACTCAAATTAATCCACAAAATAGAAACAGAAGAAATATTACTAAATTCATTTTATGAAGTCACAGGCACTCTGATTCCCAAACCACAAAAAGAATCAACAAAGTAAAGGAATTATATTCCTATTTTCCTCCTGAACACAGATGCAAAGATACTCAATAAAACACTCACAAAGTAAATAGAAGAACACATTAAAAAGATCATCCACCATAATCAAGAGGCTTCATCCCAGAGATACAGGGATGGTTCAACATATAAAAATTACATATGTTAATGTGAACCAAAATATAAATAAGGAGAAAAAAACAAGCCATACAATCATTCCATTACAATCTGAAAAGCCTTTGAGTAAATGCAGCACCCGTTCATGATAAAAGTCTTAGAGAGATCAGGGACACAAGGAAAATAATGAAACATAGAAAAAGCAATTCATAGCAAGATTATAGGCAACACAAAATAAAATGAAGAGAAACTCGAAGAAATTTCCCTGAAAGCAGGAACAAAACAAGGGTATCCACTCTCTTCAGATGTATTCAATATTGTACTTGAAGTTCTGACTAGAGCAATATGATAACTAAAGGAGAAAAAAGAATTCAAACTGGAAAGGAAGAAGCCAAAGCAAAGATATTCACAGATGATATGACTGTATATATAAATGATCCTAAAATGTCTACCAGAGAGCTCCTACTACTGATAAACAGCTTCAACAAAGTGGCTGGATAAAAGATTATTTCAAAAAAAAACACAAAAACCAAAAACAAAACAACAACAACAACAAACCAAAAATAGTAGTAACCTTCCATTATACATGTGACAAAGAGGCTGATAACAAAATCAGAGAAACAATATCCTTTACAATAGCCATAAATAGTTACAATATCATAATATATCTCTAATCAAACTTCAAGTCTTCATAAAAGGAAATCGAAGATACTAGAAAATTGAAAAGATCTACTATGCTCAGGGATCCATAGGAATACACAAGTAAGAATCGCTATCCTACCAATAGCCATCTAAAGATTAAAGTCAATCTCCATTGAAATTTTATCACGATAATTTATAGAACTTGAAAGAACAATACTTACCTTGATATGAAAAACAATGAAGGGGCTGGAGAGATAGCTCTGCAGTTAAGAGCACTGACTGCTCTTCCAGAGGTCCTGAGTTCAATTCCCAGCAACTACATGGTGGCTCACAACCATCTGCAATGAAATCTGATGCCCTCTTCTGGTGTGTCTGAAGATAGGGACAATGTACTCACATACATAAAATAAATAAATCTTTAAAAAAAAAAAGAAAAACAATGAAATAAAAAAAAAGAAAACAGGATACTTAAAACAACATTCTACAATAAAAGTGGATCCATAGATTTCAGCATCCCTGATTTTAAGCTGTACCACAAAGCAATAGTTGTAAAAATTACACGGTATTGGCATAAAAGCACACAAGTTGATAAATGGAATCAAATAATAATCACATACATTGGGACACTTGAGTTTTCATTTTAAAGGCCAGTAATATATAATGGAAAAACAAAATATATTCAGTAAATGGTGCCGATATAAGTGGATGTCAGTATGGAGAATGCAAATATATCCATGTCTATTACTCTGAACAAAACTCAAGTCCAAGTGGATCAAAAACCTTAACATAAAATTGGAAACACAGAGCTTTTGGGGTTGCTTGGCAGAAATCTAACATTGACCAAGGACAAGGAAATGGGCTTTAGACAGGAATCTGACATTGGACCATGACAAGAAAGTAAGTTCAGGCAGGAATCTAATTTTAGGCTAAAACAGTGAAGTAATTTCAGTCAGGAATCCAAGTCTTAGGCTAGAACAAAGAAGTAGGCCTCAGGCATAAATATGACTGCCAGCTAGGACAGGGAATTAGGCTCAGATATTTTTATCACCCTCATGAGCCCTTAGAAATAGTAATCATGAGAGTGATTACGGAAGTGATCACGGGACTTTGCATATTGCCTTGTTTGTTCCTTGATGGTATCTATTGTATTGTTGGTTCCTCAACCTAGAAGTGACCTAAATACTTGAATGTAATTAAAAGGGTTTACAAGAAAAGTGGGAATAAACAAACCTGCCTCAGCCTTCAGCCTCAGAACTGGCTGGGGTCATGCTGAAAAAAAAAATCGGAGACACGGGATCCGGGATCAGAAAAGAATAAAAACTGGTGAATGGCCTGAACCCATTGTTACCACAGAGTTTTGTATGTAGACTATCAATAGTGGAGGCACTAACGTTGACAGTTAATAAAAGAGACACAGAACTGAAAAGGTTCTGTGAGGCAAAGGATACCATCAGTAATAGCAAGAACCTAACTAAAGTAGACTCAGAAAGACAAATCCTGGAATGCATTCTTGCTCAATTATACCATGAAGGGAAAGAAATGGTGTGCTGACAGAAGCGCTGACAGAAGCGCTGACAAAGCTATCATTTTAGAAGGATAACCGTCTAAAATTCACAGACCCATAGAGGAGAAGTAACAAAGAGGACTTAAGTGAGGATAAGATTATCTTCCTAAGAAGGGGAGTTAGAATAGATTTCACAGGTGGACTGTGGTCTGGTAGGAATGGGAACAAGAAGGATCAGGTAGGAAAGTTGTTTGAGAATACATAGCCATCCAGGGGCCATGGAATGGATTCACCTGAAAGGAGGGCTGGAAATGAAAATGAAAAGGAGAAGGAGGGGCGAGAGAAACATGAAGCCAAGACAGTTTTTTCTTATCTAGGCTAAAAGTTAATATTTAGTACTTTGTATATGTAGGGAAAGCTCAAAGAACCCATTTTTGTTTCATCTGGATTATGTCACAAGGCAAGCTCAGTGGACAGTCTGTTCTTCTAAGTTCCTGTAGGAAGTTGTACATGCAGTCAGGGTGGATAACTCTACCTAGGTCCTATTATAGCAAGGTCTATTGTGGTAATCAAGGTCTTTCTGTTCTGCTCAAGGCTGGGGAAGGGCACAAGAATACTAGGAGGGATGACTGGAGTTGAGGACATTTCAGCATAAAGATAGAAACCTAATGAAATTAGGTTTAGATAACCTAATTAGAAAACCTAATGAAATTAGTTTCTTAGAAACTAAGAAGACTCTTAGTACTGGGGCACAAGAAACCTGTAATCTCTTTAACCAGATAATCCTCAAATGGGGGGATTTGGACACAAACCCAGCTACGAAACTTCCAGCCTATAGTTTGCTATGCATGAATAATGTGTTGGGACTGAACTTAACACTTTCATCATCAAAGAAACCCAAGAAAATACATGCATCAACTGAGGGAAGCAAATGTAGAGTCCTGCAACCAAATATTAATCCAGTAGGGAAGTCCTGTGGGTGAAGTGGAGGAGGGCGATTGGAGGAGCCAGAAGATTCAAAGATACCAGAAGAACATGGAATTAATAGACCAGGACTTGCAGTGGGATCACAGAAATCAGGGTGCCTATATGGGTTTGACCTAAGTCCTTTGCATATATGTTCTGATTGTGTAGCTCAGTGTTCTTGTGGGATTCTTAAAGTGTGAGCAAGAGCTATTTCTGACACTTTAGCCTGCTTTTAGAACCCTTTTCCTCCTAGTAGGTGCCTTATCCAGCCTTGAGATGAGAATGTGTGTCTAGTTGTTTAGTAGCTTTTTATACCACATGTATGTACCTCAAAGGCATGTTGTTATCTGAGGGAAAGAAAAGGTTATATTGATTGAGTAACAGAACATGTGGTGGGGGAGACTGAGCAAAGGGGAGAAAGGAGAAATTGCAGTGTGAATGTAATATATGATACAAGAATAAATAAGACAGAAAAACACGACAAAAGTAAAACCATTCCTTCACAATGAAGGCTTCCTCATGGAACTTATCACTAGCTGAACTGCCAATTAACCAGGCAAATATTCCAATACTGATGAACTAATTAAATGCCTGATTACCTCTCTATTCACAGATCACTTGTTCAGTGCTGCCGGTTTGGATGACAGATCATTTGGGAGAATTTTTTAAGCATACTGTTTCCTGAATACTCTCTCTTCTAAATTGCTCTCTTTCTATGACAATCTCCTTAAAGAACTAAACTCCACTGTGGAATGATCCTTGGCGTTTTTCTCCTAGGTGCCGATACACTTCTATGCTACATTTTAAATAATTTGCAACTATCATTCAACATGATTTTCCTTGTACTTGTTTCTATTTTAGAATACAAATGCTATTATAATTCCTAGATGCTGTTTTGTTTTAAAATTTATACTTGGATACTGATAATATTTTCAATATCCTTTTAACAGGTACCAACCCATATATACTATTCACTATAGGATTTGAGGTGTTCTCCCAGGTCCTGTATTGAAGGTATGTGTTTGAACTTGTATAAAAATTTCTGTATTTATTTCTTGGCTCTTTTCTTTTTATGTGCAATACTAAAAAAATTCTCTGTCAGTGTGAGATTGTATATACATGCAGGCATATCTGTATATGTACATGCATTCTTGATGGTTGTATTCAGAAGATTTTGCCTTTATGCTTTGCAGAATTTTGTCATTTCTAAGGGTGTTTAAATTGGTTCTGATGTTCTGAGACACTATGATTCAAGAATATTAATAGGTGTAGTCCATGATTATAGTCTACCTCAAGTTGTTTATAGAGAAACTTTTCTTTTTCTTTACCAAGTTTTTTTTGTGATTACTAAAATGGAAATTGGAGTAGATCTAGTGTCTATTTTATAAAAGTACCTGAAAATGGTGAGATATGTGTGGAAAACTTTTCCTACTTCACTTTGTGAGTAGTCCCTTCATCTCAGGTTTTGTTGACAGAGCAGCTAAATGTGTTAGTATCTTTGAAACCTTTAAGTGTAGAGTACAGTGGTCCTCATTTTATGGGCTATATTTGCCATTGTTGCAAACTAGAGACTTCCCTTTCCTAATGTAAAACTAAAAATTCAATATTTTTATTGTGGTAAAATTATCAGTATGTTTTATGTTTGGTAGGAATAACTTTCTCAGTGAAAACATGAATTTCTTAAGCATCTGATGAATCCATCATATAACAAGAACATATGCTCTACTATGTTCATAGCAGCCTTATTTATAATAGCCAGAAGCTGGAAACAACCCAAATGTCCCCAACAGAGGAATGGATACAGAAAATGTGGTACATTTTCAGAACGGAATATTAGTCAACTACTAGAAACAATGACTTCATGAAATTTGCAAGAAAATGGATGTAACTAGAAAACATCATCCTGAGTGAGGTAACACAGTTACAAAAGAACACATATGGTATCCATTCAGTGATAAGTGGATTTTAGGGGAAAAAAAATCTCTGAATACTCACGATACAACTTACAGACCATATAAAGCTCAAGAAGAAGGAAGAAAGAGTGTACACGCTTCAATCCTACTTAGAAGAGGGAACAAAATAATCAAGGGAGGTGGAAGGAGGGAAGGACCTGGTAGGGAGAGAGAAGGGGGAGGAAAATTGAGGGCAGGTTCAGGTGTGGAAGGAGACTGGAGAAGTACCGAGCATTAAGAAGTTGAAAGATATTATCCTGCAGTGGGAATGGTGAACTGGGAGATAGCCACTAGAAAGTCCCAGATGCAAGGAAAGCAAGAGGCTCCTAGGACCCAATGAGGATAACATTAATTGAAATATCCAACAAAGGAGAGAGATAACCTGTAGAGACCATATCCAGAGGTTAGGCATGGCTCCCTGTTGAGGGATGGGTCCACCCACACATCTCAAAAATATTAACCCAGAATTGCTCCTGTCTAAAGAAAATATAGGGGCAAAGAGTGGAGCAGAGACATAACGAAAGGCCATCTAGAGACTGCCCCACCTGGGGATCCATCCCATATGCAGACCCACACACAGACACTGCTGATGATGCCACGAAGTGCTTGCTGACAGGAGCCTGATATAGCTGTCTCCTGAAAGTCTCTGCCAGAGTCTTACTAATACAGATGCTGATGCTTGCAGCGAACCATCAGATTGAGCACAAGGATCCCAATGGAGGAGTTACGGGAAAGGCTGAAGTAGCTGAAGGGGTTTGCAGTCTCACAGAAATAACATCAAGATCAATCAACCAGAACCCCCACAGTTTCCAGGGACTAAGCCACCAAGCAAAGAGTACCCGTGGAAGTACCCATGGCTCTAGCTTCATATGTGGCAGAGGATTGCATTATCTGTCATCACTGAGAGGGAAGGCTCTTGGTCCTGTGAAGGCTAAATGCCCCAGCCTAGCAGAATGCTATGAGGGTGAGGTTGGAGGAGGTAGGTGGGTAGGGAAGTCCTCTCATAGAAGCAGGGTCAGGGGGATGGGTTAGAGGTTTTGAGAGGAGAAACTGGGAAGAGGAATAACATTTGAACTGAAAATAAATAAAATAACCAATAAAAAATTATAAAATAGAAAAAAATCTGATGAATCAAGCATGTCTGCCCCTCTGAAAACCCCACAGTCTGACGGCTTCACATGAGATTTAGTGCACCAAGGCAATAGGTAAGTAACCCTTTCAAACAGTTGCAGCAGCTGGGGCAATTGAGTACCACAGTAGACTAGGGATCCATACCCTGTGCTCAGACTCCACCTCCCTTCAGACGTGTGTCTTCCACTGGGACAGATCATCTGAGTGTCCCCTCTGAGGACACCATAGTCTGAAGGCCTCCTAGGAGATTCATTGCACCCAAGACAACAGGCCACATAATCTGAGGGCTTCCCAGTAGATATTTTGCATCCAGGGCAACAGACCATCAGGATGCATGCCCCTCTGAACACTCACAGTCTAAAGCCTTCCCAGGAGATCTGCTGCAGCATGGGACACAGGCCTCCCTGGAGACCTGCAGCAAACTAGGGATATAGGAGGTAGGCTCCAGAGAGAGACACCCAGGCCAGTTAACTAGAGATAGCCAGATGGTGAGAGGCAAGAACAAGATCATAAGCAACAGGAACCAATATACATTAGCACCATCAGAAACCAGTTCTCCCATCACAGTAAGCCCCAACACTCCTGAAAAACATGATACTGACTGAAAATACTATCTCATGAAGTTAATAGTCATTTAAGTAGGATATAAATAACTCACTGAAAGCAATGCATGAAAACACAGGTAAACAGGTAGAAGCCTTTTAAAAAGTATCTAAATTTCTTAAAGAAATACAGAAAAACACAAACAGGTGAAGGAATTGAACAAAGTAGTCCAAACCCTAAAAATTGAATTACAAAAATAAATAAATAAATAAATAAATAAATAAATAAATAAATAAAATGAAGGCAATCCTTGAAATGGAAAACCTAGAAATGAGGTCAGGAGATACAGATGCAATCATCAACAACAGAATATAAGAGATAGAAGAGAGAATCTCATGTGTAGAAGATACCTAAGAAGATATTGACATAATGGTCAAAGAAAACTCTAAATGTAAAATACTCCTAATCCAAAACATCCAGGAAATCCAGGACACAATGAAAAGACCAAACCTAAGACTACTAGGGATAGAAGAGAGTGAAGATTCCCAGCTCAAATGACAAGAAAACATCTTCAACACAACAATAGAAGAAAACGTTCCAAATTTACAGAAAGAGAAGGCCAGAAATATACAAGAAGCCTAAAGAACTCCAAGTATATTAGATCAAAAAAAATTCTCTCATCACATATTAATCAGAACACTAAGCACATAGAGCAAAGAAACAATGTCAACAACTATAAGGGAAAAGGCCAAGTAACATATAAAGGCAGACATAATCAGAATTACACCAGACTTCTAAACAGACCATAAAAGCCAGAAGAGTCTGGCCAGAGGTCTTGCCTAACCAAAGAGAACACAAATGTCAGCACAGGCTACTATACCTTGCAAAACTCTCAAGCATAATTTAGAGTGGAGTACAAATTTGAACAATATCTTTCTACCAATCCAATTCTACAGAGAGTTCTAAAAGGAATATTCCAACACAAGTGGGCACCTACACCACAATACAAAACAAATACAAAACAAAACAAACAAAAACAAGAAATTAATCATCTCACAATGAAACAAAACGGAAAGACTCACATACACATAAGACCACCTAAAACAACAGACATAACAGGAACTAATAATTATATGTCTTTAATATCTGTCAATATCAATGGACTTGATTTCCCAATAAAAAGACAGAAGCTAACAAAGTGGACACAGAAGCAGAATCCAGAATTTTTCTGCATACAAAAACACTCATCTCAATGAAAAAGTCAGACACTACCTCAGCGTAAAAGGCTGGAAAAAAGATCTTCCAAGCAAATGGTCCCAAGATAAATGTGGGAGTTGCCATTCTAATATCCAATAAAATAGACTTTCAACTAAAAGTTATCAATTGAGATAGGGAAGAGCACTTTACACTCATCAGAGGATAAATCCACCAATAGAAATTTTAATTGTGAACATATATGCCCCAAATGGAAAGGCACTCACATTCATAACAGAAACTTTATTAAAGCTCAAAACACATTGAACACCATACAATAACAGTGGGAGACTTCAACACACTACTTTCACCAACTTACAGATCATTGAAACAGAAACAATAAAGAGACTCAGTGAAACTAATAGATATTATGAACCAAATGGATTTAACAGATACATTCAGAAGATTTCACCCTAAAACAAAAGAATATACCTTTGTCTCAGCACCTCATGGTTCTTTATTAATAATTGGAAAGCAGAAGCTTTATAGCTAAAATGAAATACCATCACACTGCATGGTAATCTATGAGACAGTCTGAATTTAATTGGTTTAGCAGTTTGCATCACTCAAGGACATGTGCAATAAATCTACGGTAGTAAAAACTTGTTGAATTGATTGGCAACAGATAGCTTACTGGGGAAGGGAAAGTCACTGTCATTCAAAGATATGGCCCTGGGCATACTTTAAAAAGGAAAAAAACCCACCAAAATATAAAACCATGAAATTGGGAAAGATTAAGGGATGATTTGAAGAGGAAGGATTGAGAAGTGGAATTGACCGAACATGTTATCCATCTATGAAATTCTCAGGCACAATTCTGTTTATTTCTTTTTGCTATTCTATTTATTTTATGAAATATGCTTTTAGACAAGCATGTTTTATTTTATTTCTTAAATATATTAACTTATTTATGTTTTAATTTTTATTTTTAGTGTTCTGAGTTCACCAATTAGTTTTCTTTAAAATAATTACTCAAATTCTAATTAGCTCATATCTTAGTTTGTGATTTTTTTTAATTAAATGCAGATTTAAGTTCCATTAAATTAATGTTAGTTTAAATTTTAAATGTTTTACTTGAATATATATATAAATATCCATCAGTATATTTATCTCATTACCCTTAAATAATGACTAAGTTTTATTTTTTATATTGTATCTAATTAATGGAATAAAATTTCTTAAGTTTGAAAATACAGACTCTGATGAATCCACTTTTTACTGATCTTACTTTCCTCATCAGGCTCTTTGCCACATGATTCTTTTCTGTCCAGAATGAATTTGGTCCCATTAAGTGCGTACTCTAATTATACTTTTGTTATCTCCTATGGAAGAACTTTGTATTGAGCCATACATTTCTGGTATATTATTAATGTTAGATTACATACCCATATCTTAACATTTTCTTTTTCTCTATATTTAGTTTTAAACTAATCATATAATTTTATACTATAATCATTGTTTCAGAGTACGTTCACACAATGAGAGTGGTACCAGAGGAAAACATTAGGTTTGTCACCCTTTTTTTTTATAAGATCTTGAACAATTATGATGGTAATTATTATTATCGCTAATTTTTAATGCCCAATTTTATTGTATTTTTATATCTTTATAGCTTTTACTCTAGAATTACTCTTCCTGTAAATGTCATTATCCTTATTACTTTACCTGCTCATGATAACTGAAATTAAAAGTATACTGTAAGAATGAGTTTTCTCACTAGACTCTTTATAGGAAAGTCATTCTTAATTAGCAAATAAGAACAACTTGTTCATTGTTTTCATTTTTGTTTCTCATTTGCAAGGAATGTTAAAACTGTCAGGGTCATTGTTTTTATTTTTTGTTTCTCATTTGCCAGAAATATTAAAACTGTCAGGCATCAATATGTTTCAAGTTGGCCCATTGTGAAAAGAAACACTTAGCATCTCTCTTGTCAATATTAAGATTGGACATCACTAAATCTGACATAGTTTTCCCATGTAATTTCAATACTGTGTAATACACCCACCCACACACCTATCGATTCTTGTATATTTCTAAAAATGAGTGAAGCTGCTAGCAAAATACAGGCCTTTCATAAAATAATTCAACACTTAATTGTACTAGTTAATATGATTGTATTAAATAGAGAAGAAGTTTAAATCAAAACTGTTTCCAAAACTTAAATACTTTCAAGAATCTTTCTTAGTATTCATTATAATATTATTCATTCAAAAATGATTTGCCATTGATATTCATCACCAGCAGATATTTTTCTGTGATGTAATATTTTGTGGCCTAGATATCCATAGTATATTTGTTCGTTAATGGTTTTAAGGTAAGGTTGAGATTTGAGCCAGAGTAGTAATAGCAAATATTTGTCATTTAATCCTGACAGAATCACCATGAGATCCATAAAGTCTCCACTCAGAGCTTAGAACCATAGAATAAGAATGATTGCATCCTGTGCACTAGCTCAAAGATGTTTCAAACTCCAGTATGTGAAGCCTAACTGATTTTCTCCAGTACATTAATCAATGCACCTTTGACAACTAGAATTATGCTGTTATTCATGTGAGGCACTCAAAAACTCTCCGTGATTCCCAGGTGGCTTGTATTTCACTACCCTGAGGTAGAAATAGAGAGAGAAAAAAAAAGTACTAAAAATATCAAGTGAAATAAAAATAAAGACAATTTCAAATAAAGTACAGTAGATAACTTTTAATTTCAGGATCACACATGAATGTTGCTCATAACTTATGGCCTATTTTAGAAAACAAACTACAAAATGTATTCTACTTATGATTTCCTTGTTATGTATAAAATTATAATTATTTTATAGTTATACCATTTAATATACTTATATAATATTTAAAAACATTCTTCAATAAATTAGCAGCAGTATAAACTAACTTGTTCCAATATCAAATTACTATCTTTATTTGTACATAGTAAAAATTACTAATTATTATGAAAATAATTCATAATATTCATGAAATATATCAAAGCATCTTATTCGCTAAATTTAGACAACACAACTACTGTTAACCAGAAATTCTGACTTTTGCGAACAGGGGAAGGACAAGTATGAAGCTCAGTCTTTTAAAAGTTCTTATACTGTTGCATCTGTCCTGTTATTAACCCTTTCTTAACTATACTTGTAGATTGTTTTCTCTTACTCTAACACATTGACATAGAATCATGAAGGACTGAATTCTAAAGTCCAGAATCATTGAAATTAAAATATTTTATGTTTTTAGAGAAATAGTGTTTGGTATTTGTGGAAGAGGAGTCACGTCAAAGATCTCCAGGCACACCAAAATCTGCAGATATTTCTTCCCTGTTTAGAGGATAGCAAAGCTAAGAAAACTGCCAGTTGTTTACTCCTATGTCTATAAATTTCTGTCTAGATAACATAGTAACTAACACCATACTAGAAATGTGGTGGTGGTTCTTGTGTTCTATTATATGGGTATAATGGAAATTATGTCTTTCTGTACTCAGTACAGACAAAATCATTTCCTAATACCTACTTACAGCCATCTTAATTGATAGATACTGGTTGCACAGAAGCAAAACCATATTTGTTGGTTTAACAAACCCAAGTGTTTCAACGTTTAGAGAACAAAGGAACACATATGGTTGGTGAGGAAAATTGCGTGTATAACTGTACTTAGGAAAACCATGATAAAGCATGATAATGATCCACTTCTTATCACATAGGAATAGAGCAGCACAAACAGGTAATCATTTTATCATGTTTATGTGGCTCCTATGGTATGGTTTATCTCAAGCTCAAGAAAGACAATTTGCTTTCAGAGTATATACTATGACAGAGAAAACACATTACACTATGCACCTGTAATGCATGATCTATCCCACTAACACCTCCAGTCTGTTATGCATATAACGACAAGTCAGAATGGCTAAGATTAAAACAATGTCAGCATATGCTGACAGTGCTTTCCACATCTCTTTACAATGTAGTCAACTTACACACTTGACAAAAGTTTTGTTTTATTTTTAATTTGTTAGTTTGTTTCTGCCAGTAAACCTCAGTTCTTTGCAAGACATATTTTAAGTTCCTCCTGATTTTGTTTGTTTTCTCTTTACTAGTTCTAATTTCGTTTACTTTTTGAGAATATAATATTATTGCATCATTCCCCCTTCATTTTTCAGTTTTCAAGTGCGCTTATATATTTGCTTCCTATCTTTCAAATCCATGGCCTTTTTTCTCATCAATTATTGCTAAGCACACATACACAAACATACACACACATACACTCACACAAAAATGAGCACACACACACACATACACACACAATTACATCCTGGTCCATCTGTATAATGTCTATAATGTTTGTTATTTGTTTGTTTCGTTTTATAGGGCTGACCATTTGTTACTGGAAAACCAGTTGCTATGCTCTTCCCTCTGCATGATTTTTTCTCTCGTGCTCTATATTCCTTAGTTGTCTGTAATTCATCACATAGCATGATGTTTCATGGTCTGTCCCTTATCCACTTTAGCATGTTTATTGTTGTTATCCTTCTGCTGTTCATGTTTAGATAGTCATGCCAGTGAAACTTTATGGGTTTTCTCTGACATTCATAGGAGATACAGGGTCATAGCAAAATCTCATCTCTGGCTCTTACAATCTTTTCATACCCTCTTCAACAATGATCCCTAAGCCTTAAGAGCAGGAGTTGGCTTGTGAATGTCTCCATAAAGAGTCCTGAACAAAGCAGATCTCTCCTGCATCTCCCCTCTACCATACCTCCATGAGGCTTCCAATAAAGAAATATATAACTGCAAAATTATAACTTTAAAAAAATTAGGTGTTTTTAGAACATCTTGAATAAATGAGTTGAAGTTCCTGATAAAGAGATTACTCAGTAGAGTAGCCTCTCCCATTCATTAAAGCCTCCTAGTAACATAAAAACATTAAAAAATGGTTTCAGCTAGAGAAAGACAAAACAAACAAACAACAAACAAAAACCATCAACTCAGGCACTCACAACCCATCAGAAAACAACAGATTAGGTAAAGGCAGTAAGGTGGAATTCTGGACAAAGCTTTATGCTCATGAGGAGCTTCACATGGCTGATTTCTTTTTTACATTGTATATGCTTTTTGTTATGAAGTAATCAAGAGTTATGCCTTGCATATGGTTTGCCTTCTATTTCTTCTGAAGGACACAATAATTTTACTCTTGAGCTTTTTACCTTTTATTCTTCTTATCTAATACATAGTCGAGAGATCAAGCCAATACCCAGAAAAATGACACTGGAAAACATTTTGACACAAAAATATTTTGGTTTGAAATGGGGCAGGCAACTCTAACTCCAGAGCTAGCATCACAGTGAGCTAAAAAAAAACCAAATACATGTTAATTTCCAATATAATATTCATTATACACTTAGAAAATTATAATTCTCTTTAATCACATAAATATTAAAATAATTTTTAAGGTTATTGATCCAAATCAAGCATGGTTTTAATTACCAAAACAGACACATCATTACCAAAAATGAAATTAACAGTCATGTATGAGCACATACAGAACATTCACTTACATTTAAATGAATATGAGTATAATGTTCTGACATGGTGCTCAGAAATATACTAAGGTCTAAAAAATGCTTCATCATCTTTCACATTACTTTTTGAAAAAATATGACTTTAATTTCAATGAAGAAAGACACAGAGTAAAACAAAACATATATATATATGTATATATATACACACACATATATATACATATACATATACATATATATATATATGCTGTTTTTCTAAATTATAAAAAGGCTTCACCCACTGCCATTAACACGTTGTTTCAGTAAGTGGTTTACCTGCTTTCAAATGATCAGCTCCTGAATGGATGCACTTCAGCTTGTAATTGTTGGAACAGATAGGATATTCAGAGAAGTGAGGCCTGTGAAAGATTCTAGATCACTGTGGACTCACTTTCAAAGGACTGATAGTCTCTTCTAAACTATAACTTAGACAAGGCTATGTAGAGAAAGAGACTCTTCGCCATATGATATTCTTTTACCACAGGCCATATCATAGACTGAAACTTCCCAACACTCACTGAAATAAGTTTACTCTTTCTCTATAGGTCTGTCTCCTATGATACTTACAGTGAGTGATATCACATGTGAGCACACATGACACAATGATACAGGATAAAGAAATCCTCATTATTTCCCCTTATGAACACAGCTTCTGTCTATTTCCCTAACCCTGTACCATTTTATGGTTAACATTGAATTACTTCACATGAAGATGACGTTGAAAAAAGTAAAGATGTGTAGTGGCAAATATTTAAAAAGGACAGTAGCTGGCTCTCAGCTCTGCCTCCATGTCCCACACTAGAGTCTGACACTGGCTGGCTGCCTCAGTGGTGCTGACCTGGAGCCCATGAGACATCGGCATGGCTGCTACCTCTGCTGGCCAGTTCCACAGCCTCCACAGCTCTAGGCCTGGCTCCTAAGCCAACTCTGACGCCCCCCAATGACTCTCGACTTAGTCCCAGATAATAATGGCCATCCTCCCAGTTAGATATAGCAATACCCAGTAACCCAGTAAAGTAAAAATCAATGCTTAAGATTAACTAATAGATTTATATATCAGCAAATACTCAATACACAAGATGCCCATACAATTAGAATTCAATTCTAATTGAATTCTACAATTGTTATCCCAATTATCATACCTTTTGATATGAATAACTACCTGACACTGCTAGAGACACACAGGAATATGTCTGCTGCCATCTCACCTCTCTCTCCTTTCTCTTCTTCCAACTCCTAGCTTTGTCTCCCTCTTTCATGTCCAACCATAGGCCTCCCACTGCAAATAAATTGTGCAGGGAAATTTCTGCCACAAAGATGAACTACTCATACTGCTTTCTTAATAATATACTCTATTAATTTCTGATCTCAAGACAACAATAATAACAACAACAACTACAACAAGCAAACAAACAAAACACAACACAGCAAATGATGTTTTCTGTTATATACAGAACTGAATTTGTTTTGCTGTTAGTGAAGTTGTAATTGCCACTCA
Organism: Grammomys surdaster; assembly: GCF_004785775.1. Lineage (NCBI taxonomy): Eukaryota > Metazoa > Chordata > Mammalia > Rodentia > Muridae > Grammomys > Grammomys surdaster. Next base: position 19,741,662 of record NW_021604597.1, on the reverse strand, counting down.
AAGCCTAGTTTTGGAAGTTTGCACTCTTGACACTGAAGAATCACTTTATGTAAAGGGATAAGTGAAATATTACCATAGTCATTACAACATTATACAGAAGATGTATATTGAGATATAGATTTTGCCAGTGCTATGAGATGCTAATGAGCAGAATCTACAAAGGTTAAATATAAATACACATAATTATAGCTTTCTTGTGACAAATTATTACTTTCTTTCTTACCACCAAGACATAGTTCTAAAATAACAAACTGAAATGAAGTATATTTATTCGGCAATCAGAGATGTATAAATATCGTACAGCACTTGAAACATTTTCAATATGAGTTTCTACTGCTTGTCAACTAGATTTAAACTTTTGAAACAAACTTCTACATAATAGCACATTTTAAATTTTATTTTAAACTGATGTTGAAATAGAATCTGTGTCTTTCATTTTGATAAAAAGTAGATGATTATCATAATGAAATACTCAAAAAATTAACTATTCTAAAGTAAAGTTAATGATAATATATTTTGTGATAACTCTACCAAACAAAAGGACTGTATTCCCAAAGCATAAATTTTAGTATGTATTAATCATCCATATATGATAAATTGAAAACATCAACTAATATATACACTAGTTTCATTGTATATATTCAATGTGAATATAAAAGGAAAAGGTCTCAAACACAAAGTAAAAAAGATAAAGCATTGGGTTTAATTTATAAGTTTAATATAACACATATATTCATATCAAGATTATGAGGATTATTAGAAAGTTGTGTTTCAACATGAAATGTATAATATAATAAGGTACTTCTCTTGAATATTTTGCTACTTTAGTTCAGACAAGTTATAATAATTTCAGTAATAATAAAACTTTTGTGAAAGAAGCAAAGGCTCAATGTGCCCCAGCAGTCCTCTACTGTGAAAATTAAAATGTATAGGCAGAGAAATATTTAATAATAATATCAATTATATTTTGTGCCTACTGACTATACAAAGTGCAGATATATTGATCCTTTTAGATATGACAATTCAAATTGAGTTCGTATTTGAAATATTTTATCCTCATTGTCAACATGACTGATTTAGAATCATTTCTGAAAATCACTTTTGAGTATTTCTTTGAGTGTTTCTAAAAGACTTAACTGAGAAAAGAAGAACATGCTGTATATAGGCATCAATGAACCATAGCCTGGGGTCAGACCCTGATGTGGGACACTATTCCTGGAAAGATTGAAACAAAAGTCTATTCACTCAAGATACAAAACCGAAGAGAGACACATGGAACGATAAAACCAAATGTCACCCTGATGAACTGATAGGTTTTAATTGAGTTACTTCTGAGAATATGAGTAAGAAGTAATTTATAGGAGAAGAAAATACTCAAAGACACTTGTATCTGCAAAGCAAATCCTATCATGATTGACTACACAGAAAAAAACGGACACTTGGGGTGAACTGCACAGCTAGCACGCAGCTCTACAGGTTGGAAGGTATCCTTCTGGAGATTCAATTGGTCTCGATCTCTTCTAGGTACCTGGGCTGGTCTCTGCTCTGGCATTATTAAAAAGTTATCCTAGTCTTGTTCTGTTATCTCAATTATAGGCTCAGTTTCATGTATATATGTTATACATGATATAATATTATACATATCATATTTTATATATATAATATACATTATATATATTTTAAAATCAAATATGTAGATATTAATGAATTAAAACACACCAAATATTACATTCCCTGAGTTTATAATATACTTTTTAAAATCACTAATCATAACTTGCATATACCAGCACATAATTTGACTTCATAATGACTATTAAATAAAGGGAAACATTTGCATCCATGTGTGTGTGTGTGTGTGTGTGTGTGCATATGTGTGTGTTGGGGGCATGTAATGTGTGCCTGACTGTAGATGCCAAGGCTGAGAATTAGTTGTCATATACACTCTCCACATTATTATTAGTGTGGTTTTTAATTTAGGCTTTGAGAATTTCATGTGTATAGTGTATTTAGGCTGCATTGTTTTCCCTCTTTACTCTCTCCCATGTTCCTGCTTTGTATCTTCCTGTCAATTCCTTATTCACTTGTTGAATTATTTTATAATGTACTGAATCCAGTTTGTATACTCATTGGCACAGCAGCAGCCATTAGAGAATGGGACACCTACCAGGAGACAAATCCCTAAAGAAATTGACTCTCCTTCTCCATAAGCCTTAAGGTGGGGTTGGTCTCATTATCCCCTTCCAAATCCATTCTGTAATGTTGACTGGCTTTATCTCATTTAAGTCATGATCTTGTAACATCTGCGATTGCCTGCACAATGATTTTTAATTTCAATTTCTGATGGAACTTTTATAGTTTAGGTGCTTGAAATTTGTGAATATTTCATGTAAGCTCAAAAGAAATGACATTCTGCTGTAAAGAGATATGGTATAAATATTGATTAAATCATGTAGGACAGTCTGAATTCTTAACATCTGAGCTATCTCTCTGGCCACTTTTCCTTAAGTACTCACACAATTCTTAAGTTTTAATTGGGATTCTTATGTAGTCATAAGTAAAAAGGCTTAGTAAGAATTTCATTTTCATGTCCACCATATGACATGCTTAACAGTTGTTATATCTTTGCTTTAAAAAGTTAAAAACAATCTTGAAAATGCTTAAGACCAGTAATTTTTGCTGAACCAGTAGCCAAGACAAATTGACATCTTATGTGAACAAATACTGAAATAAATACAGCTGAGCCAAGTGCTCAGCTATATCTATTTCATTTAAGTGGTAATTGTGAAAAATTACTGGAGGCAAAATATGAAGTATATAGGAAGTGACAGACCACTGGACTGCCACAGCACTTTTGTTGGCTTTACCATGAGAAGCTTTCCTGTGTAATAATGCAACAAACATCTCTGCATGTTTTTCAGGCATGTTAAAATACATATGAACCACTTTAGATATGCTCATGATACTCTTCGTAAGAGAAAAACTTAAAACATTTCTTGAAGCTGTAGTATTGAGACTGGACTCCACAACTCAGCATTATGATTGCTTATGGTTTTCTATAATGGCCTTTCTCGAAAGGCCTTTAACAGAACAAAATGTAGCAATAATAAAGTGTATTTCCATGAAGAAAATGACTAGTTCAAAGCTGTAGAAAAGCACAGCTGAAACAGGACATAAGAAGGATCAGAGTGATCAACATGTACGATTGATTATAAGCCTACAATTGAGTAAATAGAAAGCAGTGTACTTTAGCATGTGCAATAGCAGGATTCCATGGTGTCAGCTATAAGACAGGCTGAGCAGCATATGCCATTTAAGCCTGTAAAGTCAAGAACACCTCAGATTACATGTTGACACCTTAACAAAGCAAAATAAACACTATGCTTCAGATATTAAGGTATCTTCTTTCAAAATTAGGTAACATAAGCAAACAAGAGGATTATATAAAATGGAGATAATTTGGTGAATAAATTATTAAACAATATAATAGAAATCCAAATAAATTATGGCAAGAATGACTTTGTCAGACTCCTCCTCAGTAGATTATTCACAGTGATAATCAGAAACTTGAAAATACATCAATAAAACTTGTAAAATGATGCAAAATAAATGAATCATGCATGAAATAAACAATACAAAAGAAATTAGAATTCCTATTAGTTTATCTTTTTGTTGTTGTTGTTTTGCTTTTTCTCATGCTATAGGCTGCCTCTAGTTGTTGTTTTCCTTAGCTAGCAGAAATTTAAAATGTATGTAATCTCATTTGTCAGTTCTTGTTATTTCAAAATTTTTAATATGCCTAAATCATGACGTGTATGTCATATATTTTTCTCTAGTGATTTCATTTTTTCTGTCTTATGCTATGTCTTTTGATGCAGTTTAAATTGATTTTTGAGGCAAATGAGAGATATGAATCTAAACTCATTTTTATACATGTGATTGCCTAATTTTCTAGGATCCACATGACAAACAAACTGTCTTTTATTTCATGTAAGAATTGGGTAGCATTGTCAAAAATAAAATGACTGTGACTTTGACTACAGTAGTTTGTTATTAAATAGTCCATATTATTCCATTAGTCTGAAGTTAGTCACCAGTCAAATATAAATCAAAATGTAAAATGAAATGCCTTTAGAATAGAAAATTGTATAATAGTCAATGTTGAGGAGGTTGTAAGGAAATCAAAGGCATATCTACTGTTTGGTAATGTCAAATTCAACAAATACTTTACAATGCAGTTATGATTTTCCTGAAAGTATACAGAGAATTAACTTATGGTCCAGGAATTCACATTCAAATACAAATGCACTCAAAATAAAGATCAATAGAAAATATAAATATAAATATCCACAGCAATGAAAATGCAGTGAACCTGAGTATCAAGTTTTGATTGAATAAAATATTGTACCAAGTTTTGATTTTAGCATTAAAAGTGATTAACCATTAAATGATGCAACATGCAAACTATATAAACTTTGAAAATCTAATTACACAAAGGGAAAGAATGTTAACCTTAAATGTACATATTTTGGTATGCAATATTTACATAGTTTTTTATACATATACACACAATTGAGAAATCAATAAAATCAGAAAGTATGTTAAATATTTCATAGAACCAAGAGCATCAGAGAGAAAGTGTTTTCAATGACTATTACATTGGAAGAAAGATGAAAAGTATTCTAAGAATCTTTATCGAGCAATCACAGATCTAAAGTCTGTAACTTTTTCACCTCTCTTTTTTTCCTTTATTTCATTTTATTGCCTCTCTTAGTATTTCCACCGATGACCTATATTACATGTGTTATGTTTGCCGTTCTCTTACAATTCATTCATAACTATCTGAAGTCTTCCTTCTAATGAAAATATACCATTATCAGGGAAATAGAAATACCATAACGCAAAGCTTTCCTAATTTCTCTTTTATATTATTGCTCTGATACATTTCATTGATTATTATGCTTTATTCATTAAATACATATTCCCTTTATTAAAATTAACCTTTATTCTACTAAATTAATCATGACTAAGTGAAATAAAAGTTTTCATTTTGCCATTATTGATTTTTTTCTGTGCTACTCTTTAAAACAGTTTTATTTGTGTATATGTATGCATATGTTCATGTGTAAGATTGTTCAAGAACTAAAGAAGAGGTCATCCCCATAGGGTTCTGGGAACTTTTTGCGTTCCTGGCATCTGGGACTTTCTGGTGGCTACCCCCAGTTTCCCATTCCCACTTCTGGATACCTCTGTTCAATTTCCTGACACTCTATACTTATCTCCAGTCTCCTCCTACAGCTAATCCTGCTTCCCCTTTTTCTCTCTCCCTTCTGTCTCCATCCCAGGTCCCTCCTTCCATCTACCTCCCCTGAATATTTTGTTCCCCATTCTAAGTAGTACTGAAAATTCAACATTTTGATCTTTCTTCTTCTTGAGCTTCATATGGTCTGTGAGTTGTATCATGGGTATTCCGAGGCTTTTGTCTAATATCCACTTATCAGTGAGTACATACCATGTATGTTTTTGTGACTGGGTTACCTCACTTAGGAAGATATTTTCTAGTTCCATTCATTTGCTTGTGAATTTTATAAAGTCATTGTTTTTAATAACTGAGTAGTACTCCATTGTGTAAATGTACCCCATTTTTCTGTATCCATTCCTCTGTTGAGGGACATCGGGGTTGTTTCCAGCTTCTGGCTATTATAAATAAGGCTGCTATCAACATAGTGGAGCATGTGTCCTTGTTACATGTTGGAGCATCTTTTGGAAGAGACCATATCCAGAGGTTAGGCACAGCATCCAGTTGAGGGATAGGGCCACCCACTAATCTCAAAAATATTAACCCAGAGTTACTCCTGTCTAAAGGAAATCCAAGAACAAAGAGTAGATCATAGACTGAAGGAAAGGCCATGCAGAGACTGCCCTTTTATGGATCCATCCCATATGCACACACCAAACCCAGACACTATAGCTAATGCCAAGAAGTGCTCGCTGACAGGAGCCTGATATAACTGTCCCCTGAGAAGCTTTGCCAGAGTCTGATCAATACAGATGCTGATGTTTGCAGCCAATTATTGGACTGAGCACAGGGATCTCAATGGTGGAGTTAGGGGAAGGACTGAAGGAGCTGAAGGGTTTGAAATCCCTTTCGAAGAACAGTATCAACCAACCAGACCCCCCCCCCAGAGCTCCCAAGGATTAAACCACCAACCAAAGAGTACACATAGAGGAATCTATAGCTCCATCTGTATATGTAGCAGAGGACTGCCTAATCTGGCATCAATGTGAGGGGAGTCCCTTGGTCCTGTCAAGGCTTGATATCCCAGAGTGGGTAAAGCTAGAGGGTGTGGTGTGAGTGGTAGGTGTGGAAGTGTAGTCATAGAGTCAGTGAGGAGTGGGGAAGGGATAGGGGCTTTGCAGAGCGGAAACTGTGAAAGGGAACAACATTTGAAATATAAATAAATAAAATAACCAAAATTTTAAAAAAAAGAGGACATAAGATACCTGGATCTGGAGTTACACATAGTTGTGAGCCACCTGGAACATGTGTTATGATTCTTTGCAAGTACAGCAAACCTGTTATCTACTGAGCCAATCTCATGCTCAAGAACTATGTTTTCAAAGTAAATATTTGTTTTTCTTTTCGCTCAACAAAGATTGATCATTATTTTCTACCTTGTTCCTTGGAGTTCACAGAAAAACAAATGAACAAACTTTCATTTAGTGTAACATTAATGCATTTATTATTATTATTATTATTATTAATGTAGTGGTGGTGGTTATAAATGATATTATGTGTCCTTTACTGGCTATCTTTAAATTTTTAAGATACAATCAAATTAGTGTTGGGTTTTTATAAAAGTGTTTCTTTAGGGAGAGAGGGCTTGACTACCCTACTATAAAATTCTCCCTCCCTTCCCATACCACTCTTTATGTTTTATGGAGATTGAAGTTCTGATTGAAATTATTTGTATACATTCTTCATACATCTTTACATGACAGAACTGTTAGCAAAAAAATCAAATTCTTCATGTTTTATTTGTCCAAGACAATCTTTAATTTCTTTTACTAAGGGATGGTTTTGCTGAGCCTAAGATGCTTAATTTATAATCACTATAAAACATTAAGAATTTCACTCTAATCTATTTTTGTCTGGATGCTTTCTGATGAGACAAGTAGCATCAATCCTCTCAATGCAATACCTTTTTTCTTCTTAAGTCTACTCCTTTTAAAATTATATATATATATATATATGTTTTGCCTGCAGGTATGTATGTGTGCCACATGTGTGTAGTAGCTGTAGAAGTTAAAGATAGGTGTCCAATTTCTTCAAACCATAATGAAGAATGATTAGGACTCACAGGGTTAGCGCTAGGAACATACCCACGCCTTCATAAAGAGCAGCTCTCAGAGACTACTCTCCAGGTCTTTCTGATTTCTTTCTAAACTGTTTTTCATTATCATTGAGAAGTCATGAATTGAATGTGACATACCTGTTCTATTTACCTTGACATTCTCAAGTATATTATTAGGTGTTCTATCTGTCAGTAATTTAGGAAAATCCTTTTATTGCTTAACTATACCTTCTACTTCTTACATACTGTTCTCTTAGTCACAATCCACATATCCTATGCCTTTGTCATTGTTAAAAATCAACAAATGTTATATATTGTCCATTTCCATGATTATTACACTTTGTTTCTATTTTGAGATTTTTTTCTTTTTTGATTTTTTTAAATTATTTTATTTATTTACATTCCAGTGATTCTCTCCCCTCATTTTCCCCTCTCCCACAGTTCCTTATCCCATTTCCTCAGAGAGGGTGTTCTCACCCTATTAGGCCTCTCCATTCCCTGGGGGCTCAAGCCTCTACAGGATTAGTAGCATTTTCTCCCACTGAGGCCAGACCAGGCAGACCTCTGTTGTATATATGTCAGGGGCTTCAGATCAGCCTGTTTTTGCTCTGGGAGCTTCCTGGGGTCTCGGTTAGTTGAGACTGTACACACACACACACACACACACACACACACACACACACATATATATATATATATATATATATATATATATATATATATATATATAGAACGCTTGCATTCCACAAAGTACAGAGCTCAAGCCTATCGCTGTGGAATAGAGCCCCACAAAATAGATGCCCATGATCTTCAAGTTCCGATGGGGACATCCTCTTCTTCAGCTTCTTCAATGCTTCTCCTAATTCAACTGTAGGAGTTCCCAACTTCAGTCCAATGGTTGATTGTAAATATGTGCATCTGACTTTTCTTCAGAGATTCTGAAATCTTAGCAATTATTAGTATAATCCTAACACTTCCATCTTTCAATAGCAAGACTGTTGTCTTTTCAAAATATATGTATTTATTTTTTACCATACCTTCTAGTGTTTTTTATTCTGTTTTGTTTTTTAATTAATAATTTAATTGTAATTTTAATTTGTAATTAATTTACTGCTTAGATTAGATTTTCATACATGTATAGCAGTATATTCTATTGTTTATTTCACCTTCACTAATGACCTTCATCTACTCTATACTAATGTTTTAGTGATGCCTGAAGGGCCTCTTCCTTCTGACTTCAAAGTATATGTCTCTTCCATTGGTCCTGCTTGATCCTCCAATTATATCCCCCTACCCTGTTCATCTATAACCATCTATTTTATTTCCCTATGGAGGTCTGTTTCTTCACCAGAGTTTCTTCCTTTATAGCTAAGATTTGAGGTTCTAAGGAACCTACCTGACTCCATTTTGAAAGTAGGAGTCATTATGTGCTATTGTTTAAAATATATTTCCATTTGCTATAGGAGCTGAAAAGTTGTTTTTAAGTCTGTTACCTACAGCCTGTCCAGCTCTAACCTATAACTTTACTTGTTTTGTGAACACCCTGACCCTCCTTGCCCTCTGTAATACTCCCTAATTACCTTCCCTGATCACATTTTACCAAATATTGTTTTAAAAGCTTTTTCCATATTTTTTTTAATTGCCCGATTGGCTCTCTTCTGTATGCCTGCTTTATGAATACTTGTGAGTTTACTCTATAAAAGGGGTCAAGAAATAGATTCAGGGCTGTTGTCTTTAATCTAACTTAGGAGGCAGTCAATAGCCTGTCCTTGGTTGCACCTCAATAAAATCAAACATGTTTCAAATTGTGAAAGTGGTCTTATTCTTACCCAGATTAACACTGCTACAGCATGTAATTTGGTTGGCATTAGGTTAACAGACAATATCTAATACAAACCAGTAAATACTGTATTTGTCTTCCTCACTCAGGGTAATGTTTTTTTAGTTCCATCCACCTTCATGATTTTCTTTTTTAACAGCTGGGTAATATTCCATTGTATAAATGAACAGCAGTTTCTTCATTCATTTGTTAAAGGGCATAAAGTCTGTTTAATATATTTGGAGAGAGAGCACTAATGAATGATGTTAAAATTATGTCTGTGGTAAAATAAAGATTTATATATATGCCTGCGCGAGAGGTGTGATGGTTTGAATGAAAACGACCATGTAGGCCTATAGTAAGAGGCAATATTAGGAGGTGAGGCCTTGTGGGTTTGTCATTGGATGTTGGCTTTTAGGCTGGAGATGCTCAAGTCAGACCTAGGGTATTTCTCTCTTCTTATGGCTTCCCAATTCAGCTATAGTATTCTCAGCTACCCCTCCAGTATCAAGACTTCTTGCCTACCACCATGGTTCACAACATGAAGATAACTGGCTAAATCTCTGAACTGTAAGCTATCTCTAAATATTTTCCTTTATAATGATTGCATCAGTGATTGTGTCTTTTCAAGCAATAGAAATCCTAAATATAACAAGTGACATAGCTAGATTGTAAGGCAGATCAAATTCCAGTTTTCCTGAGGAACTGCCATACTAATTTCCATACTGGCTGTATAAGTTTGCACTCCCACCAGTATTTAAAATGAATGTCCCTCCTAACCTAACATGGATTCAACATCCTAGTCAGTATGAGCTCTCATTTGTTTTGTTGGTTTTAGTCATTCTGACATGTGTAAGATGAAATAGAAATGTAGTTTTATTTGTATTTTTCTGGTGACTAAGGATTTCAGTTACTTTACTCTTAAACATGACAAGAACTTAGAGATTTTCTTCTGATTATCACTTTGTAACCTACTAGGACTTTGTTGCTTGTTGTCTTAAATAGTGACATTGTAAGATATATTTTATAGAGAGAGTAGGAAAACATCCTCAGTGAATGGTGCCACCTGTACTAAGCTGGCTGTTCTACAAGGCAGCCCTCTCTTGCACACTCACAGACTCGAAGGCACAATTGTAATATTGTAAAAACCTTAAGTCTGTGATTCATTTGAGTTGACTGTCTTATAACTGTTGGTTACTTCCTTAAGGAAAAATGCATGATTGCTGAATGCTATTCATGTAGAGTTTAGAGGTAAATTACTTGACAGATTGTAGCTTTATATACAAGAGAAGAAAGCAAAATTTAATTAGAAATGAAATGTCTGTGTCCTAGGACTGCAGTCAAGTAAAATCTAAATTCAGGAGGACAGATGGTTGTCTAAAATAGTGCATATTTGGGATTCATTGGTAGCAACAAAGGAGACCTAAATCAAGACACTGAATTGATCACTTTAATCAAGGAAACCACCAGTAGTCACATCAAAGATGATTAAAATTTAATGAAACAAAACTAATTCTTATATCACAATCTTCTCCTGAGATAAATCAAACAACTACTTTTTCATTTTCCAGGTTAAAGGTTTTCCTGTCTCATAGAAATTTACTTGGTAGATTATAAAATTATAAATAAAAATCAAAGTGGCTCAATGTTAGAAAACTAAAATAACCAATGGATAAAAATCAAAATATTTCAATGTAAGTTACAAGTCAGATTTCTCACAGGTCATCAAAAATATGTTCTTGGCCAGGGACATGTCATAATTGTTATAGAAATCTTGCAAAGCAGGTGCAAAACCTGTACCCAGTGGCGGAGGAGGGACTCTCTCAGAGGAGAAAGGGAGAAGAGAAGGGAAGATCTTTGGAGAGGGTGACTGGGAGGAGAAGCAGTGAGTAGGATGTCCAGTGAGTAAATAAATAAATAAAATACATATCTTTAATGGATTAGCAATATCTGTATTCCCCCTGAACACCCACACTCCAGTGTCATCCCCTTCCCCACATCCTGCCTTTCTGTGTTTATAACCCCTGTGTGAATGAATTACGATTTGAGAAAAATAAATGAATTATTTAAAAAAACATATATTTATTTGGTTTAAAATGTTCAATGAGATAGCCCTTAATAGCTAGTAATTCTAAAACATCGAATGATCTGAAAAAAAAATATATATGTATATATATATGTATATATATGTATATATATATATATATATATATATATATATATATATATAGCAAGTAATATAGCAAGTACTAAAGTTGATAATATAGATTAACCACTTTGTGGCTTATAGACAGTCAAGTCAGTGGTTGACAGTACTGGCTGTTGTTTCAGAGGATTAGGTCCAATTTCTCGGATCTATATGGCAGAAAATCATTTGTAATCCAAACCTCTAAAGAGCCAATGTCTTCATCTGGCCCCTACAGCCATTATATTCATAAGATACATGGACATACATGTATGCAAAGCAATGATACATGTAAATTACAACTAAATATTAAAAGTGTAACCATCAGTTTGCTTTATGTTTCTACACACCACTTTTCTTATCATCTGTGATTACATGATATTATTTTTTTTAAGTCTTGAGTTTGACAGATATATGGTAACATATTGTTTATGTATAGAAATCATCAACAACTTCATATTGAAAACAAATTACGGAAAAGTGGTTCTTTTAATTGAAAAGTAGTCCTCTACTTATCAAACATAGAAATGCTTGGTTTTAAATCTTAATAGATAGAAAATTTTTTTTAAACTTAGCTTCTTCAAAATTATATATATATATATATATATATATATATATATATATATATATATATAAATGTAAAATGTATCTCTATCATAACCCTATCTTATCCACTAACAATCCTGCCTCCCAATCAGTCCACTTTTAACTAAATGATTTATTTTTAGTTTTCATAAATCACTAAATCAACCTAATAAAATGCAAGTTCATGAATATTTCTCATAAATTTTATAATAGAACAATCTAGGTCAACATTTCTATAACTAAATAAGTGTTGGGCTAATATATATAAGCATTCTGTTTTATGTTATTGAACTTTTCAGTTAAATAGAGGTCATTTACAGACATCTAGCTTTAATAAATTAATTATGTTGCATTTTATATTACACAGCTTGTAATTATGTATTTCTTGTATATAATGCAAATATGTATGTTTTACATTTTATGTTGTACTTGAATTTTCATCAACATGCATAGGACATAGCTATTGTAATTTTTTGTACATTACAATTCTATGACATTCATAGAATCTGATTGATATATAACTTACCAAAATTGAACAAGTGCTAAACAATAAAATGTTGCAGATTTGAACCTGGATATTATTCTAAATGTTATTATTTCCATTATTTTAATGTTAGTTACATTTAGTTTTCTGCAAAGAATTTCAAAGGAGAGAAATTATAATGCAATTTTCACAGGGTTCTTTTAAAATCATTCCCCATAAGTATGCATATATATATGAGATATGTCAGAAACCTAGTCTTGAAAGTGAGTTTGAACATCTACTGGGCTTTATCATTAGATTCTATCATAAAAATAGAAACAAGAAGAAAAAGTTGAGGGATAGTGTTGTATATGAATAAAATACAGCAATATGTATGTATAGAAATGTAAAATTATAACCATTTTAGTATGCTTATCCATAATTTATAGTAAAAGCAAACCAAATGATTTTAGTAGCAAAAATGACATAGAGTATTGACATAGAATCTCTACAGACAATGATCCATGATAATCAAATTCAAAATACAAAATCATTTTTAAAATAAACATTTATATTAAAATAAAATACACAAACCTAATATGTTTAATATTGACATTCCTATAGTAAATGTGAATTGTACAAAGTATAAAAATCTCAATATTATGAATTAGGGAAAAACTCATAAACAATTAACTTGAACTATAATGAATGAAATATTTTTCATGTTTATAGACAACAATTTCAATTATTTTCAATATGATTATTGGATAGCATTCTGAAAGAGTTAATATTTTATCTAGAAAATGAATATTGATTGGCATTGTTTAAGGTAAATAGTAGTCCCTAAGGTAGACTTTATACAAACAGCAACATAACAGAATTGATTATAACAGTGCAACTTCAGATAAAATATGAGGATGTATTATGATCTGAATTATGGATCACTAGAAAAGTCAAGTTTATTTCTGGGAAGCAGGAAAGTGATATCCCTTGTCAACATTTAGAGTGTCTTAAAAAGGCGCCATTAACACATTAGTTTGTGTGGGGGTGGGAGCATATATGGAAAAAGCAAAATGGAAGACTCACAATATTCTTTTGAAACATAACTATTTTCTTATGTTAGCTAAATTTTCATGACTTGTTTGTATATAGTGCATCTAAATCAGAAATACATAATTTGGTAGATATAGCTCATTAGGAAACCAAATTAAAGAGCAACTGAATAAGTGAATTGAGTCTCCCTTCTCTAATTCTAAAAATATTTCCCATTTAATATGACAGTAATTATTTTTATCCCATTGTATGATTTGTTAAAAATGAAAGATGAAGTCTAAAGAAATATTATTTCTGAAAACTGTCAAAAGTATTTGAAGTGAACTGAAAATTTCCTGACACTGTATATAGTCATGAATAATCTAAGAAAAAATTATTTCAAAAATATTTTCTGCCTGAAAGGCACAAAAGTACCGGATAGTTGGCACTGCTACTTGTCTACTATTAGGTTGCATGGACACTTGAAAGATGGCCTCCCTAGTTCCAACCACCACAGCTAGCAGTACTGTCATGAGAGCAGGAGAGCTGGCTCTGTCCCTCACCAACTACAGCACTCTGAAGAACAGGCTCTGTACCTTGCCTGGGCAGCAAGGTAAAGCTGTCCCTGATGGTGAAATCACAGTGAGACTACCAATGGACATGAGAACCTGAAAGTTGGCCCAGTCCCAACTGTCTGTATACCTTGACTGGGCAACACAGTATATCTGGATCTGGTGGTGTCGATGCAGGTGAGGTCAACCCTTAGACATGAGAGCAGGAGAGCTGGCCTTGCCCTTTGCTGACTGAAGTACTGTGTGAGCTAGGTAGTAGTGCTGGAGTGCTCATCTTGGTATAGATGCCAGAAAGCTGACAGTCTGACCAACTGAGCTGCCACCCAGGCCTAAATCCTGGGCTTTTACTTACACCACCCCAATATCTACCTCATCTATGATCTTTTAGAGTACATGAAAGGGCCACTCCTACAGATCCAAAGCTGTAGGATCTCTATGACATGGAGCAACAACAGGTTATCTGAGAGGACTTCTGGTGAGGATCTGGTATTGATGGTGTAGCAGAAACCAGACACCTCAAACAAGACTAATGAGTCATTGCAGTAAGACTTTGCATATAAAGACATGTGAACAGAAGGGTTTACTGAGTGACACACTAAAAATTCTGTGCTGAGATGTATTTCATGTTTTATTATGTTTAGTTTTTAAACTTTTGCTCTATATTTTCTTTTTGGACATGGCTGCAAGGACTTAGGGTAGTTAAGAAGGGATAGAGAGATGAGAGGGTTTGAGCTGTTTGATGTGAAATTAACAAAAATTAATACGAATTTTAAAAAATGTTTTCTGTATGACTCCAAGCTCTTAGTTTCACCTTGACAAAATGTATCACTAAATGCAATTAATTACAGACTGCACTATGATTTACATGGGTGGATTATATGTAGATTACATCTCTATGTGTGTAATTATTTATCTTGCACTTATCTTTTTATCTATTTATATAGTTAGTTAGATATCTATTCCTTTTGTATCATCTAACATATATTATAATTAAGTATTTGTGATTTAGAATTGACTTTATCTGAGATAGTATTTCATTAGGAAAATTGAAGACATAAAAATTTAAAATTTTAAAGACTTTCCATAATTTTATTAGTGATAGGATTAAGAAAATATAAATTAAAATACAAGTGAAGATTGAAAGAATTAGTGTTGTGATTGATACAATCAGGAAAAGAGACTGAAGAATGCTCAACACTGAAGAGAACATAAAAATTTAACCTTCCTCCACTATAAGCTCAAGGACTGTTATAGAAAAGAAGGCAGAGAAAGTGGGAGAGCCAGAAATAGAGGTGACTACAAGGACACAATTTCACCTTGATACAGGAAGATAACTGTACATACAAGTTCACAGAAAGTGTGACACCATGTACAAAACCTCCATAAGTCCAAGATAGATCAAATCACAACATGCAAAGGAGAGCTGGTTACAGTTTCATCCCTAGCCATGAGACTGTTATCTCAGCTGATGGGGTGGGAAAGACCAATCATCTCAGATTGAAGGTTATTGTAAGCTAACCGTCGTCAACTGGAAGAACATGTACTCAAGATATTTGAGGAATACACGTTATTCTTGAAAGTTTTTTTGGCTTGTTTGTTTATTTAGTTTGTATTTTAAGTTTTAGAAATAATGTTGGTTGAGTAGAGAATAGGAAACAAATCTAGGAAGGATTAGGGAAGAATGTCAATATAGTCAAAATATCTTGTATAAAACTCTCAAAGAACTATTTTTATGAAAACTGAAAAAAAATCTAGTTTTCTACCAGAGGATCTATAAACCAACTGTTCTCTTTAAAGAGAATATCTGGTGTATTATATGGATGCATCATACAATACACCAGATATTTTAAATCTGTCGATTTAAAAACCTATGGCCTATAGAAAAAGGTAGAATAGGAAGTAGGACATCTGGGAAGCAGAAAGAATTCTGGATAAAGCAAGATGCTAGAGATTTTCCCTGGAAGATATGACAAGATGGATGCATGTTATCTGAGCACAGGTAACTTGCTACATGGCAAGATGTAAATTACATTAAATTGATTATTGTAAGTTGTGATCTAGTCAGAGAAGAACCTAACTATATGGCTAAAGTATTTGTAAATAAGATTGTGTCTTATTTCTGGGTACATGGGACTGGGAAGAAGAAGCAGAATTATGTTTTTAAAAATGGCATTGAACATGGGATATAAAAATCAAACTAACTTGACTTAACTTTCTAGATAGAGGCATCAATTCTACCCCAGAACAAAACAGTTGTGTAGCTCTGTCTCTTTGAGGAAAGAGGCCAGGGAAACAAACAAACAACAAACAAACAAATAAACAAAAAACAGCATTTTAAAACGTTTTAAAAATAAGGCCCCTGCTTACAAGAAAGCTGCAATTAGGGAGAGGGGAGTCCTGTAAACAGCAGGTAACAACCAGGTACATACACCAACCTGCCATGGGGCCAACAGCCTAGTTCAGGTCCAGACAACTAAAAGGCTAAAGCTGTGTAGCAGCAGCAACCTGACCTCAGAGGTACTGAGTACCTCTGCTGCGAGAGGGCCATGCTGCTGCAGAGTTCCTGGCAAAAGCTTGAGAAGAATCATAAAGGCCCCATCCCAGTACTACCTCATGGAGTAGAGAGAGGCCAGAGGCTCAGGCCTAGCCAATCATGGCAGAAATCATGGGCTTGAGGATGATGATGGCAATGTACCCTCAAAAAGCAGCTCATGAGTATTAAGATCTGGTGAAAAATTATGGCCTCGGGGCTCCCACAAAACAGTAAAGTCAAGGTGGAAAAATCTTTGCTGGTAGATACTACCACTTAAAACAACACTCTAAAATTCAAAATGACACATTTTTTTTTCCTTAAAGGTGCTATGTAGAGCTTTGCTTAATAATAAATAAAACTATCCTTAATAATTTTAAAAATAAGCACACATCAATCTTAAATTTATATAAAGAGAAAGGGGAATAAGTATATTTATCAACCTTACATATGTGTATAATTCCAATTTGAAAGATAATGCTTTTGCTGTTTCTAAAAAACATTTTGCCCTAGAATAGATATATCCTACTAGTTAAAGTAAGGACTCAGAATTAGGGTTCCAGCAAGGTTGTTTGCTTTTATCTTTCTGAGAGAAGAGAAGCATCCAACTAAGGAATCCAGAGACCACTGGATTAGACAATAAAAAAAGAAATACTGTTCACTGTTAATCTTATTAACTGTATTTCATGTTAATTATCAGCTTGGCAATACAGAATACAAATGTCTTTTATCAGAGGTTAAAAATAAATCAAACCCAAATGTCATAGAGAAAAATGTGATATTATTTTAAGTTTAAAAAGAGAAGGTACTCTGTCTAAGTCACCTGGTAAGTGGAGCCTCTCAGAGGATAGTCATGCTAGACTTCTGTCTGTAACCATAACCGCATATCATAAATAGTGTCAGGGATTGGTGTTTGTCCATGGGATGGGTTTCAAGTTGGATTGGTTGGATATTGGCCATTCTCCTGTCTTTGCTCTATCACCAATCCCTACATTTCTTCCTCCCTTCCTTCCTTCCTTCCTTCCTTCCTTCCTTCCTTCCTTCCTCCTTCTTTCTTTCTTTCTTTCTTTCTTTCTTTCTTTCTTTCTTCCTTTCTTTTTTTCTGTATATTAGTACACTGTAACTGTCCTCAAACACACCAGAAGAGGGCATCAGATCCCATTACAGATGGTTTTGTGCCCCCATGTGGTTGCTGGGAATTGAACTCAGGATCTCTGGAAGAGCACTCAGTGGAGCCATCTCTTCAGTCCCAAAATGTGTAGCCCAGGTTGGCCTAAAACTCATGATCTTCCTGCCTCTGCCTCTTTCAGCAAATCCTACCAGCTTGGGTCACCACAACCAGACCCTGCATTTCTTCTAGACAGGAAAAGTTTTAAGTCAAAAGTTTTGTAGGTAGTGTCCCTGTTGCTCCCTCTAGGTTCCTGTCTGGCCACAAGGGGCAGTCTTCCCAGGCTCTATATCCCCAATGATGTGAGTCACACCTAAGGACAGCTTCAGTGTCTCCCTTATCCCAGGTCTCCTTCTTTTCCCGGAGATGCACCCATCCCCCAACTTCGGCCTCTATTAGTAGCACAATTCCATACAGTAAATGGAGCTTGGGAATTCTTTTGGAAGAATAAGAGAAAGGATTGTAGCCACTAGGGCAATAGGAAACCCACAAAAAGACCTACTGAATCAACGAACCTTAACCCTTGGGGCTCTCAGAGTCTGAATCACCAACTAAAAAACATACAAAGAGCTGGACCTAGGCCTCCTAGCAATATATATATAGAAGATGTGCAGCTTGGTCTTCATGTTGGGCACAAAAACTAGAATGGGGAGGGGAGTCTATCCTAAAAGCTGTTACCACTTTATGGGATATGTTGTTCTAGCTGGGCTGCCTTCTCTGGCCTCTGTAGGAGAGGAAGCACCTAGCTTCACAGAAAATTAAAGTACTAGGTTACCCAGAGGAGACCCCACTTGCTCAAAGAAGAATGGGAATGGGCAAGGAGGAAGTATTGTGGGAGGGGCTGACCAGGTGACCAGGAGGGGTTAGTAAGCCGCATTTGAAGTGAAGAAGTTAAAAATAAAGACAAGGGATTAATGCCAAATGAGGTCCAAATGCAATATGCCATCATTATTTCCGAATAGTTATACTAGAAGACAATGGCCTAGTTAAGATGCCATGTATTGGGGACTTGCTAACCCTAATGAGGTAGGGGGTCAATGCTACTCATTTAGCCAACCACCTTGGAAAGTGGGACTTCCATGGTAGAACTGATGGCAGCTCATGATACATAAGCCAGGCAGAGATATTTGAGCAAGTACAATGTGCTTGGGCATTAAGATGCAAAGGAGTTTAAATAAAGTTGAATACAGCAAAATATGTTAAAGGAAAAAAAGTAAGGATAGATATATCCACATAAAAATGAATCTCAAAAGAAGGGAGAAAGACAAAAAATGGATATAAATGTAGTCAAGGGTACATTGATACTAAATAAATAGATAAACTCATGCCATTGATTTCAATATTTGGAAGACAATGACAGAGACAGATAGGTTCCTTGTAAAATCAATCTACACACCAAATCCAGAGATTTATCTACACAGAGAAATCTACACAAAAAAACCCTGTCTCAATAAATAATAACAAGTATATATCATTGTACCACATGATATATACTCTATATACACTCTTGTTTAATTTATCAATATGAATGCAGCTACATGTTTGATGATGCTGTCTGTTTTCCACTGTAGAGTTTTAGCTCCTTTATCAAAGATCAAGTGACTATAGGTATGTGGGTTCATTTCTAGGTCTTCTATTCCAGTCCACTGATCTTCCTGCCTGTCTCTGTACCAGTACCATGCACTTTTTATCACTATTGCTCTGTAGTACAGCTTGAGGTCAGGGATGATGATTCCTCCAGAAGTTCTTTTATTGTTAGGAATAGTTTTTGCTATCCTGGGTTTTTTGTTATTAGAAGGAGTAACAAAATACTCAAAGGAGCAAATATGGAGACAAAATGTGGAGCAGAAACTGAAGGAGGGGCCGTTTAGAGACCATTCCACCTGGGTATCCATCCCATGTGCAGTCACCAAAAGTAGATGCTGATATGGATGTCAGGAAATGCATGCTGACAAAAGCCTGATATAGCTGTCTCCTTAGAGGTCTGCCAGTGTCTGACATATTCAGAGGCAGATGCTCACAGCTAACTATTGAACTGATCAAGGGATTCCCAATGGAGGAGTTAGAGAGAAGACTGAAGAGCTGAAAGGGTTTACAGCCACATGAGGAGAATAACAATACCAACCAACCTGACCTCCCAGAGTCTAAACCACCAGCCTAGGAGCACATAGGGAGGGACTCATGGCTCCAGCTGTATATGTAGTGGAGGATGGCCTTGTTGGGCATAGGTGGGAGAGGAGATCTTTGGTCCCATGAAGGCTAGACGCCAAGTGTAGGGTAATTCGAGGGTCGGGAGGTGGGAGTGGGTGGTAAGTGGGGTACATCCTCATGGAAGCAGGAGGAGGGTGGATGGGATAGAGGGTTCCTGGGTTGGGGGAGAGAAATTGGGTAAGGGGATAACATCTGAAATGTAAATAAAATATCCAATAAAAATAATTTAAAAACAAAAAGAAGAATAACCAGATTGAATGCTGCCATTTTAAAATATTCCTGCAACAAAAGGTATGTTATGTTAGGAGAGAGGCTTTGTGTTTGTATTAGCAGGAAAGAAGAAAAGGCTATGGATAGCATGCAAAGTAACAAGGATCAGATTTGATTGAGGAAAAGCCCTTGAAAATTTCAGCAATGGAAAAGAAGGAAAATATCAAAACGACCAAACAAATAGATGATATATTTGCTTATACTTCAAGATGAAGACAGTCCTGAACTGACCAAGTCATAAAAGTAATGTCTCCAGCCAATATTTCAGCTATGCATGATAAACAATCTTGTTGTCTATAGAATTCTCATGACTTATTATTACATGGCATGCATTCATATGGCATGAATGGAGATTAATATTAGTTTGATCATATAATGCAAACTAAATTTTAAAGACAAATGTCTTTCCCCTGCTCATACAAGGAGGAGAAATGAATTTGTGCATGTTGCACACTCCACAAATTATATTAAAGAAGAAATACATATTCCCTCAGAAAGCTTTATATTCACAGAAGAAGTCATTCAAAAACGACAGCCCTGATAACACCCTCAGGGATGCTGAGATGCTGAGTCTTACTACTCAACCTTCCTGTTTGATCCTACCTCAGACTACATTAATGCTATATGCTTTAAAGTCTTGCTTCCAGGACAGCTTCAAAACAGCTAACTTACTTGGCCCAGATTTTCAGGCTATTTCAATCAGGACTTTATTTACTCTGCACTTTCTTAGCATACAGACAGAGACTGGACAGTAAGTATGTAAGCGGGAATGGAGAAAGGGATTACATTAGAAATGTAAATAGAACATTGAATAAAAAAAGACTAATCATTTTTCTAAATTTCTTGCTCCCCTAAAGAAATTCTATGTCCAAAATAGGCGCGAAGTAGTTTTAAGAAACCTATTCCCCATTCCCTAGAGATGCAGTGGTAGATTTTTGGTCATTAAATTGGTCTTGAATGTTTGTGAGTGTTTACAGGACTGATTACAAATAATTATGGTCTTGGACAAAGAGTAAACAAAATAGAGAGCTCTAAGTCCTGTTTCTTTCTTCTTTCTCTATTCTTTCTTTCTGAGTAACAAGAGAGGGATTGAAAGAGAAAGGGGAAAGGGGGTAGATTATTAAATCTCTTTTTAAATAAAAAATATGTAGCTATTGTTTACATTGATAGGATCTTTGAATTTTGACAAAATTGAAGTTATATTTTGTTACATTTGTACATAATTTTGTATACTGATACAGAAATAGGATTATTTTTGATTATCGTTGCAGAATTTTCTATACTGATACAGAAAAAGATTAATTTTGTTAAATTGGTATAGGATGTTCTATATTGATGCAAATTTAAGATTAATATTGCTATACATAATGCATATTATGTTTTCAACTTTTTGAGATATTGTACTTATTCTTAAAGATCCAATGTAAAATTCTAGTCCTTTTGAAAGCTGCTCTTACAAACATTTTGAGGGGCAAACTACAAACTACAAACTGTTAGGGATAAATAAGAAATAAAAGTTAATAGAGAGTTATAATTATGGCCATATTAGGTACTAGTTTAATTAATTACACTAAGAAGTTTTCAGGGTTATTCAGATAGTAATGGTTGAGAATGAATAATATTTGACAATTCAGATATACTATAGATTGTTGGTCTTCAAAAACCTCAAAGATTCAAAGACTATGCATCTAAAATTGTTTTATCATTAAAATATCTCTTTTGGTTATGAGACAGGTCTACTCCTTACAGTACTCTATTCTGCTTCAAAGTAAATGATGAGCATCAGTTACCTCCATATGGAGTTACATCAACTATATCAAGTTAGCCACTGGGCACTGAAAGTACCCTAACTTTATCTGCAGGCAAAATACTGTCCAGAAAGGACAAATTCAAACAGAGAAGCTGACTGCTATGCTTTTCCAAGACAGGATAAGCAAGCCCTTTGTAATTCCTGCTTCTTAAATATGTCTGTCTGATATACTGGGCCAGAAGGCTGAAAATGGATGCTCCCACATTATAGAGACATTCTGGTGACTTCAAGCAGCCAACTATGTCTGTTTTTTATATAATCGTGGAAGCTGCTTTTCTGCACTTTCTACTTACTCAAGTAGTTATTATTCCTATTCAGCTCTCTGTTGGGTTTGAAGACTAGATACTTATATTCTCACAATTAAACTGCAGTTATTTAGGATTTAAAAATGTCTTATGTCTAAAAAGATGTTTTTAAAATGCCAGTACAAGTTAGGGTAGAAAATAACCTAGTTACAGAACTTGTACTCACCAAGAAAGGATAGATAATAGAATACTATCTCCACATTGGAAATTCTTATGGAATAAATATCATAAGGCATGTCATATAGTCATCATAATTGTTATTATTTTATTTGAAAGAAAAGAGTCCTTTATTGGATTAAAAGGAGAAGTGTCGAAAGACTATTTTGTGTATTGTATAGATGTATCATCTGTCAAAAACTCACAGCCTATAGGAAAGTGTAGAATAGAAGATGAAACATCCTGGAAGCAGAAAGTATTCTGGATAAACTAAGGTGAAAGAGATTCACCCAGAAAGATGTGACAATATGGACACATGGTACCTGAGCACAGGTAACCAGCCATGTGCCAGGATGTAGAATAGAATATATGGATTGCTTTAAGTTATGATCTAGGCAGAGATGATACTAGAAATGTGGCCAAAGTATTTTTAAATGTACTTTGAGTCTGAGCTTAATTTATGGGACCACAGGGATGTGGGGAAGAACTAAAATTAAGTTCTACAATTCATTTTATCAGTCTATATAAATGTCCAGATATGGTAACACTCAGTATACATTAGTACCTCCTTTCTTTTCCTTCAAAGGGACTTGATATATCAGGAACAAATGGGGGGGTCTAATATGTTTGTCCTATCATACTTTTAATATTTCTTCTCATGAATGTTAAAAAAATCATCAGGAAGAAAAGATACTGATAAATGGCATTTGGAGAATCTCTGAATTATATCTGGTTAAATAGATTTTGAACATATAATGGACTATTAAACAACAAGCTGAGACATTCTTAGATTTGGTATTTAAGGCCACAAAATCTTAAGCATTATCACTCTACTGCAAAGTTACATATACATAAAACAATCTTTTCAAGAAGAGATTATTTCTAATTGCATTAAGTATTCCATCATGTTAAATACACTGTTGCCACAAAAACCATCAGATAGACTGATTAGAAACTTAACTAGTACTGTTAAATAATTACACTCTAGGATATTACTACACTTCTTATCCCTATTATAGGATCTCAATCTCCATCAGTTATCATCTTTGCTATCATTCTTTGTTAACCTAACTAATATCTACAAAGAACTTATGTACATGTTTTTCTGGATTGACAACTTTATTCTGTTTCTATGATCATGTAGGGAAAGGTTTCTCTTTCCTTTAAGTAATTTTTAGCCAGAGTACAAGAAATTGCTTCAAGCAGCTTACCATTAACATTTTTACTTTATGCAAAATATTTATGAAATTTATAAGAAATATATATTTCGATTTCTTATAAATAACAATGAATTAAACTGAATTCCCAAATTGTATTTAGAACATATTAGGAACATTCCCAAGCAGAAAGGAGAAGCCTTAAACCCTATCTGTATAGTTATCTGTATAAATTGGTTGTATATCTAAGACAGAGATGTCTAATTTATTTCTATTTCTATGACATTCTCTTTATTTAGAATATTTAAGTTATTTTTATTTGTTTTATGCTCAATTTCATCATGATTTTTCCCTACGTATTAAAAATGCAAGTAATGTCAACAGCAATTCACTACCTCTCCAAAATCCAACTCACAGTATAATATACCATTTGCTAGTAGTACTGTGTTGTATCCAGGGGAGATTAAAAGGAGGTGCCAAAATCAAATTACAGAATGGATGAGTTTCGGCACTTAATACCCAAGTGCTACTATAAACATAATTTTACCCTTCGCGTGTTTGGGTAACTGTCTGCCTCACACTGAAACTGTGACACAGCTTCCCTCGTGTGAATTCTGTGACCAACAACTGTATAGAATCAGCGAGCGCCCGTTGATTATGCATAACATTCTTACTCATTAGTAAAAGGTGTCAGCATCTGCCACAAGTTCTCCAGTTAGAAAATAGAAATAAGTTTCCCACCTTTCCTATTCATTTCGTACGCAGAAAATGTAATTTGCAGTACCACTCTCTCAGCCTGTTGAATGGTAGTGATAGGGGGAAATATGTATAAACATAATTTTGACGCCAATTTCTTACACATTTAAGAAGTTTTATCTTAATCTACAGCACAGAAGCATTCTGAAGAAACTCCTGGGAGCTCACAGGGAGCTAAATTTTGTGTTTCTATTATAGTTATTCTAACATTCTTTTCCGATCTGGATACCTATCATTTCGCCCCTATCATTTTAGATAGTGACCTTATCTTCTACCTTCCTGTTCAAACAGAGACTATTTGGTATGAACAGCCCAATTTCCCAAACCTATGTCTAAAAATGTAGCAGAAATAATACCTATTATCACTTAAATCCTGACCTCGTCAGAGATAACCATACTTTCCTTAAATCCTAGGCTAACACATTTCCCCTTCACTCACAATGCTTTTTGTATCACATTCTCAGGAAATGCTATCAGATCCACACTTCATGTTTTTTACTGCTCTCACTTCTTGTTGTTAAGCCTTGGGCTCTCTTTTGATTGTAAAATAAAAGAACATTGTCTCTAAAATTTTATTCTAAGTTGTATTTTGTTATATTATTCTTATCATGATAATAAAGTAAAAATTAATAGTGGCTAACCAGCAAACTTCCTATAATCGTTCTGTTTCTCTATTTTGAGTTTTACAACTTGATATGTAGATAGCTTCAGAGTCTGCCTCTGACAAGTATCTTGAAACTATAAAAGACAACAGTGTAATCTATTAATAATTAGTAATTGACTGGTCTAGCATGTGTACAAGACATGACTGATAGCATGGCCAGTATGGAGGCCCATCCTTATCATCCCAACACTCAAGAGACACAGGCAGGGTATCTCTGCCTGTATCCTGACTATATCAGTCTACATAAAGGCTGTCCTAGACTACATATATTTTCCTGCATAAAAAGAATTTGTACAAAAAGGTAAGTGAATAAATAAATTTAAAAGATTGTAAAAAGAAAACCTGATCAGTATAAAACAAAAAGATTAGAATGTAATTTTCATTATTTGTAGGTATTTAAATGTGGATTTTAGTTGGTTTCATATATTTGTTTATTATCTGTGAAGTTTATGTGATATTAGTAAGTGAAATACATCTGAAATCACAAATTATCTCTATTACTGTTATCCCTGTATATCATGCACAAAGAGATAATATATATTTTATTATATATTATTATATATTACATTATTTCATATATACATATATATATATATGTATATTCTGACTCTTTAACTAACTAGTCAATGTCTGATGTGCTCAGTGACATCTATTTTGTTCCTGGTTAGTTGGAATTTCAACATCATGAACTTATGTCTGTGGTACCAATTTTGTATAACTTTCAGTTCCTTGGGTACTATGCTGAATTGAGTTTATAGAGTAAAATGCACACGCAATATGAAAATGCTTGGTGAAAACTTGATGAGAACTGCCCCAGCCATTTTTTTCTGTTACCTTTCTGCCAAACTTAATTACAAACAGCCACTACTGCTGACTGACATTGGCTTCATCAGCTTAATGAGATCACTGATCTCCACTTTATTTACATTTTACTAAAAGGACCATCCAGAATTGAGGGCCAGAAACCAAGTAGTTTAATAGGGAGCTTACTTTGTGCTTCTTCTATCTTTTAAATTATATTATTTTATTTAAAATTCTTTTATTTTTATTTGTTTATGTTTTCTAATTTATTTATTTATTCTTTTCAAATCGTAATTTTTACTTATTCACACAGGGGTTATAAACACAAAAAGGCAGGACATGGGGAAGGGGATGACACTGGAGCGTGGGTATTCAGTGGGAATACAGATATATTTCAGAACAGGGTATCGGCTGGGTGAAGGTTCAGGGGACAGGTCACTATGACTCTGCCTATGATTCACTTGTCCTTATCTAAGTTGGTATTATCTGCCAAGGCTACCTATTTACAAGGTCTATGACTACTCAGGCTGGTAAATTTCCACCAAAGCTGCCTGTTTCCAATAGATTATAGCCATCTGTTTCAATGTTTTTCCACAGAGACCCAAGACTTGGTGTTAGTATACATTTATGACAGACCTATTGTGGATTTTAGGCCTATGGCTGATTTTAGGCCTTCAGTGTATAAGCAGGGCTGCCCCTGACATCTCCTCCCTTCTCTAATTATAGAAGGGCTGTGGCGATTCTAATCTTTCGAAGATGGGGAAAGCAGCCTGACCTCCAGTAATTGAAGGGGATCTTATAATGGCTCCTGTCCCCCTGTCATTGTCCAGTGAGTAAAGTACTTTTTAAATCAAATTTTCCCACCACAAGCTCCAGCCAGATTCTATCTGGATCTCCTTAGTGTTATACTTCATTCCAAAAACAAAATAAAACAATACAAAACAAATAGAAACCAAAATCAAACCAAAAAAGTAAATAAATAAACAATAGGAGAAAAAATTTCCACCCCCCGGAAAAAATATGAAGTGTTTGTGCCTGTATGTATGTTGATCACATTGTACACTGTGCATGCCCCAGAATGTGACTTATACACACAGTGACTCCCTTCTGTATTTTTTCTTTCTTTTTTTTATTGGATATTTTCTTTATTTATATTTCAAATGTTATCCCCTTTCTGGGTATTCCCCTTGGAAAATACCTAGCTCAACCACCCTCTTCAATGCTTCTATGAGGGTGGTACTCCACCCATCAACCCACTCCCACCTCCCTGTCCTGGGTCATCTAGCCTTCACAAGAACTGATGTCCCACAAGGCCATCCTCTGCTACATATGCGGCTGGAGCCATGAGTCCCTCCATGTGTACCCTTTGGTTGGTGGATTAGTCCCTGGGAGTTCTGCAGGGTCTAGTTGGTTGATATTATTGCTCTTCTTATGAAGTTGCAACCTCCTTCAGCTCCTTCAGTCCTTTCTCTAACTCCTCCATTAGGGATCCAGTGCTCAGGCAAGCATCTAAGTCTGTATTTCTCAGATTCTAGCAGAGCCTCTGAGGAGAATGGTAGATCAGGCCTGTGAGCAAGCACTTCCTGGCATCCACCATAGTGTCTGTGGTTGGTGCCAGTATATGAAAAGGATCACCAGGTGGGGCAGTCTTTGGATGGGTTTTCCTTCAGTCTCTGCTCCACACATTGCTA
The DNA here is from genome assembly GCF_004785775.1 of Grammomys surdaster. Classification (NCBI taxonomy): domain Eukaryota; kingdom Metazoa; phylum Chordata; class Mammalia; order Rodentia; family Muridae; genus Grammomys; species Grammomys surdaster. Next base: position 19,714,135 of record NW_021604597.1, on the reverse strand, counting down.
CATTTTAGTTTCAGTGAGTATTTTGTCCCCCTTCTAAGAGGGACCAAAGCTTCCACAGTTTCATCTTCCTTCTCCTTGGTCTATGAATTATATCTTGGGTATTCCCAGTTTTTGCTCTATTATCCACTTATCAGTGAGTTTATACCATGTGTGTTCTTATGCGATTGGGTTACGTTATTCAGGTTGATATTTTCTAGTTCCATCCATTTGCCTAATAATTTCATGAAGTCATTGTTTTTAATAGCTGAAATAAATAAATAAATAAATACGTAAATAAATAAATAAATAAGTGATTTGTTTCCCTAGTGAGACTCTTTTGGAGAATTACAATCTGTTGGGGTTTTTTTTTTTTTAAATACAGCAATAGTATGTGATATAAACTGCCATAAATCTACACAATGTTTTACTTTCAGTTTTATCTTAAAGGTTTAATGGTTCTCAATTTAATATTACATAATGAAATGAATAATGTGCAGATGTCTTGGGCATATTTTATTACATTTTCAGTTCATTATCTACTTTATAATTTTATACATCATAACATAGTGCCAGGCTTGTGTCCCACTTTGGCCTGGTAAGATCAAACTATAGTACATTAACCTGAACCTGGGGTGAAATGGGGCCCAAAGCAGATCCTGAGCAGTATTGACTATGATGGAAAAAGTGAATATAATGGGAAAGAATAGTTCATAGACTATGTCTGGGGACAGCTTGTTTATTAGGAGGGAGAATATATATTCTCCTAAGCAATATGGCTGGTGGGACCCAGGTGGTAGCATATTTTTGGTTGGAGCAAGAACATAGGCAGGAAGATCAGAGTCCAGGGAAGGAACTTTATAAAGTCATATAGAAAAGAATCCCAGCTGGGACATTCCAGACACCTTGATCAGAAAAATGGCAACCAGTCCTGGTACCCTAAATGTTCATGAGGTTGTCATTTCCTACATGCACACCTGGGCAGCCTATCTCCTGGGGTCTGCTGGTGCTAGAATAAGACAGGAAAAGTAGCCAAACTCCAAATACTCTCAGAATGAGAAAATGTGGGTTTGCGGGCATACTTTGACCAGTTTCAGCTCCAGGCTAGCCCCACAGACACCTCTGTTTCTTTATTTATTGATTGATTGATTGACTGATTGATTGATTGATTCATTCATTTAATTTTTTAATTAGGAGAAGGTATCAACAGAATCACTGGTCTCAATTTGTAGGAGGATCTGGGCCTAGAACTAATCAGTGGCAATCCTGGTAAGGTTCCTTATCTCTTCCTTTAGGGATTGAATAATTTAGGAGGCTTGGGTAAGGAGAGTCCAAATAGCTTGGATAGGCCCAAGGAGTGGAAAGAGGCAAGCAATCAGGGGATTCGAATGCCATAGTGTGGGGTTATGGGGTTAGAGTGGTCACAGGCCCCTCTCGAAGTTTTGAGTATTATTATATACTCATTGACATGAAAGCAATGTTCTTCCGCCCGTACCTCACAAGTCCCCTCTAGGTTAGCAGTTATCAGATCTAGGACCTTTCTGTTTTGTAGTGTAACTCCCACTGGTGCAGTTATCAGTCAAGGAATAGACCAGCTTATCTTTTGTGTATCTGCCTTCCTGAAGGGGAGGCAAAACAGAGAGGCACTTGGCTACATTTCTTTCTTACCACCATCTGACTGCTAGGCTTCTCAGATGCAGCCAGACAGGTCAGGGGATATGAAACTCAGCCTAAGATAGGAGTCTCCGACTACATTTGTACTGGTGAGAAACGGCAGTGATGGGGGGTTGGGGAGAAAACTATGGTTCTCAAACTCCTTGGCACACAGAGGCAGTTGCTGGAAACCATGAAGAGTTGAGAAGTCCAGAGATAAGGGCAAATTGGAAATGCAGATTTCTGTTTAGCTCAGGGTGAGTGCCAGGAGTGCTAAGGGGCCCTCCATTAAGGAGACATAGGCATAGCTTTGTATGACAAATGCTGCCCCTTTGTTCCTTGGTGAGAGAGACAGTCCTTGCTTGTCCAAATTGTTTATTCATGCTTGCCTGCCATTCCTGTCCTCCAGTGCTCATTCCAGGGGGTATGGAAAGTACATGTGACACCCTTGAATTATGTCTGCTTTATGTTCCCACTCTAACTTCCTGATCCAATAATAGCGATCCTTATAGATTTCAACTTGTCACAGCAGGAGGCTCAGGCTTCTGTCAATCTATAGGGATAATAGGCAAAGACATAGAGTTATCCCAGCTATTGCTGTTTGATTGTATCGAGATCTTTAAGGATTCTTGGCACCCTTTTAGGGGGTAATGTCCGGTTCCTATAACTTGATTTCTACCATTGAATATCTCTTTCACAAATAATTGCCAGTGATGGGTAGAGAGTTTAGGCAGCTTGAACAGCCACAGAGGAGTGGCAGAAATAGAATGGAAAATAATGAAGACAGCAATGAGAAGAGAGAGAGAAGAGAGGAGAGAGAGAGAGAGAGAGAGAGAGAGAGAGAGAGAGAGAGAGAGAGAGAGAGAGAGAGAGAGAGAGAAGATATCAGGTTCATTGCCCGAGATCTGTAGGGCTCTCTCACTGCCATTTTTGACAAGTGATGGGGGCAAGTACTCCTTGGGGCTAATGAGGAACTCCAAGGAGGGTAGAGAAAAAGTTAAAAACAAGAAATTGCAACATGCATTGCTGGGTCAAATCTAGGAAGGGTTGATTCTCTTAGGGCCATCTTGACAGTATCTAAAGCTTGGACTGCATGAGAGGAAAGAGTTCAAGGAGAGGAGGAATTTTGTTTACTTTGAAGAGGTCAAAGAGAAATTGCAGGTTGCTGGGGGCAGACAAGGTCAGAACAAATTAAGTTTCCGTGAAATGTTCTGAAGGAAGGCAATAGTTAAAGCATGAGGGAAGGAGAGAATGGATTTAGGGAGTATATTGAGGTAAGGGCGGTTTCTGTCCATAGGAATGTGAAGGGTAGGATAATGTATAATTTTGAGCAACTATCTTACGTCCCAGGGATAATAGAGATGGTATCAATTGATCTTGAAGTTGGGGGGAGAGTAGGTGGAGTAGTCTCCTCATACAAAGATATTATCCATATAATGGTAAATGTGGAGGCCTTTAAGTAGGGCCTTAATGCTGTGGCAATGCCATCCTGTCAGTTGGGACTGTTTTTATCTCTTGAGGAAGTACAGTCCATTTGTAACATAAAGCTAGCCCAGAGTTGTTAATATAGGAGTACTGAAAACACAAAATATTGGCTGTCCCAAGTGTGGAGAGGAAAAGGTAGAAAAAATTAATATCATTCTCAGAAGAGAGACATTGGCAGGGATGACTCCTCTGAGGGGATCTCCAAACCCACATGGCTTTATTAATTGCCCTTAAATCCTGTAGTTGTTGCCATCACCTTGAGCTCTTCTTTATGGCAAACATGTTGTTATTCCATGACTGTGGGAGGGACGAATATGGTAGAGTTAGGTTGTTTTCTTACTAGTTGTGTGAGGGCTTGAAGTTTCTCCTTTGACAAATGTCATTGTTCAACAGATTTGTTTGAAATTAATCAAGGCAGGGGGTATAAAATTTTAGAGTGATTCTTTGAATTGGGTAGATCTGCAGGAGGGTTATATTGACTTCTGTAAGTTCTGTGATGTCCCTGGGAGCCTTACATTGATTCCAATACAGTCTCCTTCCAGCTGACTAGCAAGTACAGCTTCTAGGCCATCCAAATATCTTTCTCTAAAAGAGTGGTAGCAATGTTGTCTATGAGAATGCAAATCAGTTTGGTAGATCTATCAGGTCTTGCCATTCATGGGCTTGTCCAGTAGTAAAGGCATGAGTGAAATTCTCTATGCCCAGTGATTGAGCCTGAAGATTAGCTTCCCTGATTGTGGGACCTTGCATCAAAATCTTCTTGTCTGCCTCAGTATCAATAAGGCATTTGATTGATTCACCATGTATTTTGAGGATAATTTTTGGTTGAAATTCTTTTAAAATGTTGAAAACGCATAGAGCTCCTATTGGGATGTTCCTTTCTCTTACAGTCAGGACTGTGGGCCACCTTTTTTTTTAGGCTTAAAGGTTTCAATAGTTTGCTGTCTTTGTCATAGGGGGAGTAATATTCCTTTCTCCCATGGAAGCCCTTATAGTATCAGAAGCAGAGTGTCCTGGTGGTGGAATCCTAACCAGAGATCCCTTTAGGGCACTCATTTTTCTAGTGCCCATTTTGCCACATTTAAAGCAAGGTCCCTCTGTTTTTATCATGCCACCAAGGACTATGCCAAGGATGCAGCCTTTTGGGATGCAGTCCTAGTAACCTGAGACTATATATCATAATGTTCATTTTTGAGACCATGGTATGAGAGCCTGAATTCAGAAGTCATATGTTCCCAAATGATATTTTAAAGGAAGAGGTCCCTGATTGCTACATGAGAGGTTTTTTCCACATTTTTTTCCCTTAGAATGAAATTAGAGAGCATTAAAGGATCTCTTCTGGTCTTTGGCAATAGAAGAACAGTAAGGAGATGTTGTCCTGTGAATGACCCTCTCCCAGATTTTAATGGCACAAAAGTGTATCTGGTCATAACATTGGGCAGATTTTTGAGCTGCAGCAGAGAAGGCTCCCTGAACAAAAAGTAAATCATAGCACCACCCACCTGATATCTTGATGTTACCTGACATTTTGTAATTTTTAATGGGGCAGTTTGATAATGGAAGAAAGATTTAGTCCATAAATCCCATTCTCTTTGACTGTCTGCCTTAGCTCCATTAAGTCTCCAGCTTGAAAGGAATAACAGTTTAGGGGCTCTAGCCTGAGTAAGGTGGATCTTGACCAAGAATGCCTGGAACTTCGGATTCAGAGTCTAGGAAGTTTCAAAACTGATGGGTGGTAGAATATGGGGATGAAGGAGTCAGGATGAGGCATGTCCTCTGCAAAGACATAGGGAGACAAGGGAGACACAGGGTGGTTTGAGCAGGGTTGGAGGTGAGGGAGCAATAGTTTTCATATGTCCTCAATCAACTTTTCAAGAGATACAAGGTAAACTATGCACTCTTCAGGGCAATTATCGTGAGACTGGTCTGATGTGGGTGAGCAGCACCCTCAGTGGGCCTCAGTTAGACAGTGACTACTATGATAGGCAGAATAATGGGGGAGGGGGTTTCCTTTCCTTGGTTTCTTGGCAGCAGTCAAGATAGTTAACCTATATTAGCCTATGTGTCAGGGTCATAAGGATCACCCCTTGTCATCCAAGGACTCTCTCAAGGACCTCTTGGCCAAAGGAGGTGGCTTTCCTTTAGGTAAGGTTCAAGCTATGAGACTTGAGCAGGGCCCACAGCCATCTAGTTTTGGACTGATATTTATGTGATGAGGTACTTCTCGTCATAGATGAGGTACAAAAATGTCAAAGCCAGAGGTAAATGTTCCTGGGGTATTGCCACACCACAGGGGATTTCAGAGAAAATTTCAGAGAAAATGGAGACCAGACTAAGAGCTTTTAACTGGTTGATGAGTTACCAGTTTTCTTTTCTATCTTTATTTGTTTTTGTTTGTTTGTTTGATCAAGGAGATAAAAATATAGGGCATTATGGACAACACCCAAACTGGATTTCAGGCCCAGATAGAGAATGGGGGCCTTCTACCAATGTCATGAAATAGCCTTGCCAGAAGATGTCAGTTGCCCCTTCATCATGTCCAGTCCCTTGTGTTGGTATAAACCAAAAGGAAGGAAAGAGGAAAAGTGTGCTCCACCCCTCAGAATGGAGAAGCAAGGCTAAGAAGGCTGATGTCCCTGTAGTAGAGTACTCACCATCCTCCTGTGTGTCTCAGGGATCCTTCTGATCCCCAGGTTGAGTGCCAGATACCTGGCTTGAATCCTGCTTTGGACCAGTAAGAATATTGTTCACTAGCCTGATACCTAGGAAAATAAGGCCAAACACAATGGAGCCTGAAAAGGGATCCTGACTGGTGATAAGTATGGCAAGAAAGAGTACCTGAGACAGTGTCAGAGGATAGCGCTTGTCAAGGCCAGCCCCTTTATTTGGAGGGGCAGAAGGATGATTATACCCTAAAGGAAATGGCTGGTTAGGCTCATGTGGTGGTATATTATTATGTTCTGAAATTCAAACATCAAGCATGCTTCATTTGTATACTCAGGGACAGCATAAGCCAGGGGAAGAAAATTTATAAGATCCTATAAAAAGGAAATCCATATCGGGATGTACGAGAATCATTTGTCAGATTAATAATAACCAGCACTTGGAACACTGGAGACATGTGGGCTGATCAGAGGATAAGTGCACTAACACAGGCATGTCCACACCCAAAAAGCCTATCTGCTGGAGTCTGTTGTTGCCAGAGCAACATGGGAGGACAGCCCAATTCCTGCCACTTTCAGGATGAAAAATCTGTTTGGGGACATGCTTTTACCCTGTCTCAGCTTCAGGCCAGCCCCTCAACATAGTATTTTATTCCTCATACATAATATTAAAAATAATGTGAGTTTATATTCTGAAGGATTTTATAATCTCTTTACAAAAAAGGTAAGTTCAAGATCACTAATAGAATGATTGAAAGCCGATACCTGTTAAACAGCTATGCATATTCTTTTTATTTACTCTTCTCTCATACAATACTCCTCAATCCCAGTCTCCTCTCCCTATACCCCTTCCACACCTCTCCCCTTTTCTCCATAACTACTGTTCTTCCATTTCCCTTTAGAAAACATCAGGCCTCCCAGAGTTATCAGTCAAATACTTTATAACAAGATACAGTAAGATTAGGCACAAACCCTCATATAAAAGCTGGACAAGGTAACCCAGTAGGAGGAAAATGGTTCCAAGAGCAAACAAATGAACAAAAACACCAAGCAAACTAACAAATAAATAGAAAACATCCTAAACAACGACAGTATGTATGCACAGGACTTATCTCAGACCCATGCAAGCTCTTATGATTGCCATTTCAGTCTCCTGAGCTCCTATGAACCCTATTTATTCAGTGTACTGTGTTCTCCTGAGGTCCTTGATTGCCCTCTGGCTTCTACAATCCTTCTTCCCCAACTTCTGTGGAGTTCCCTGAGTCCAGCCTAATGCTGGCTCCGCATCTGTATCTACTCCGAATACCTTTCAGAGAAAGAATATCTGACCACAACTGAGTTAGGCACGAATTTATCAGTATAGCTGAGTATCATTGGGAATAATTTTATTGCTTTCTGTTTGCTTGTTATTGTCTTTGTTTTTTTTTTTATCAGTCATGTTTAGTTCAACCTTATGTCTCTGGATCATGCAGCTTATGATTCTTGGTCACTGAGGAAGTACTGGGTGTGGTCTCACAGATTGGATGGTTTGGTCATGAAGTTAAACCAGTTGTTGGTTAGCCTCTCCTACAAATTCTGAGGCTCCATTGTCCCTGCATATCTTGCAGGTTATGTGGGTCAAAATTTTTGTGGAACCAGTGATATCTTTAACATTATATGATGTGGTATTCGCTGCTATTTTATCATGAAATTTTACAGAAACATTTTAAAAATTAACTTTTTAATAAGCAAAATATGTCATAGAATCACTATCATTCTTAATATGAATTATCAAAATGTGTTTATGATTCTAAGATAGGTGAAACATAAAACATGTGTGATGTGAAACTAACAAATTCTCTGCTTAATTATACTGCCTGAATATAGGCTGTGGACCCTTGACTGGACTGTGTCAATCCCACACAGCCAGAAAGATTTAAAGACCAGTTTTGTGTCCCAGCCTCAGTTAGGAGGGAAAATATCACATTATATTGTGAGAAAGTACAATGACGGATATTTGACATGTGTCCTCAAATAATTAAAACTCAACATAATGAAGCAAACTTAATCCTATTAATTCTAGATGTCAGATTTTTTTTATTTGACAGTGATAATTAGAATTGTGATCCATCCTTTATTCACAATTAGCCATTGATTAATTTATATCTTGTGACTTAACACTCTTTTGCTCCTGGTAAACTAACTACCAATAAGATCTCTATCACATAATTGCTTATATTGTAATACAGTTCTTATTTGTATTTCTCTTCACTGTTTGGGGAATTTCTGCCATACATTATTAAAGTATGAAATTTTATTATCTTGACACTGGGAGACTTCTGTTTTGCCAACCAGCAGAGCCCTCCTATTTACTTCTCCATGAGTATAGCAGTAAGAAAGATATAACTTCAATTTGATTACACTTTCTTTTCCATGTTTTCATGGATATACCAATGGTAGCTTAAACTCATTTGAACATTTATATGTCATACAGTTATAAACATATGCTTCCATACCTCCTCAACTTTATAGATTAGTTAATTTCTTTAAAACTAATGTTTGGAATTACAATTTCTTTGCATCACTTTCCAAGAGCGGAATTTTTCTTAAGACAGTTAACTATAGAAGCTCTAAATTCTGTTACAGTAGTTAACATGTATTTGTTACATAATAACACAAGTGAAACACAAGTGTACTCACTTCCATAAACAGTAATAGATTATTTCAATATTTTCCTTAATGATAGCTCAGAACAACAAAAACATGCAAGGATAAGCTTTATAAATATTTCTCATTATTTTACCATCATTTTTGCATATGTACTTTTTATTTTGACCGAGGAAGAAACTTCTCTTTATTTAAAATTGATATAAAAAGCCCAACAGTGGAGAGATGGAACCTAAAGAGACCATCTCTAGTAGCTAGACAGGACCACCAGTGGAGGGATGGGCCCCCAACCAACCTACAAAACGTTCAGCCCAAAATTGCTTCCATCTAAAACAAAAATGCAGGGACAAATATGGAGCAGAAACTAAATGAAGAACCATCCACTGACTGAGCCAATGTGGGATCCATGCCATGGGTGGGCACCAATCCTTGATACTGATGCTATTTTGTGCTTGCAGACAGGAGCCTAGGATAACTCTCCTCTGAGAGACTCTACCAGCAGCTGACTGAGAAAGATGCACATACTCACAGCCAAGCATTGAAAGTTGCAGACCACTATGGAAGGGTTAGAGGAAGGATTGAAGGAACAGAATTGGATGGCAACCCCATAGGCAGATCAACAGTGTAACGAACCTGGACTGCTAAAATCTCCTGGATACTGAGCCAGCAACCAAAGAGCATACACAGGCTGGTCTGTGGGCTACCTTATCCAGCTTCAGTGGAAGAAGATGTGCTTAATCCTGTAGAGATTGGATGGCCCAGAGTGGGGAGATAAGGGACGATGTGTAACACCCTCTCAGAGGCAAAGGGGATGGGATATGGAGGCACTGGGGATAAACATTTGGGATGTAAATAAGCAAAACATTTAATTACTAAAAAAGGAAAGAAAGTGAAAGTAGTGTGAAGGACTACATCATACGATGTAAACCTTATGAATATAATTCATCCATAGCATATAGATTAAAGGTGAAAAGTGACAGAACATAATTCTTCCAACCTAATTTAGTCACCCTTCTCTACTAAAAATCAAATTCAGAGGTGGCAAGCAGTATACCAATTCAAAATTAGATATTATAATTTTTAGAGTGTTTTGTTTGTTAATGACAGAAGATTAAGCTGAAACAAGCCTGACTGCAACACATAATAAATATTATGTAACAATACAACTGTACTCTAGCCAGCTCTCAACCTGATTTGACCCAGATGTTACACATTAGAGAATATTCAAATTTTGTAGACCATTCCTCCACTAACCTTTTTCTTTCTTTTTTTTTTTTGATAAGGACTTCCAATTTATTTGCATAACCAACTAAGAAATGGATGGTAAAGGAAACTCTTCTAATAATAGCAGAACTGAGCAGTATAACTACAACCTGAGTGTTTCAGATGATTTTGAAAATGCAAAGCAACCTATTTGATAGAAAGATTCTGTTCCATTAACATGTTATTTTTTACACCGTTTATAAATAGGATAATGTGATAACTATTAACATAGTTTTATTCTACTTCTCTTTGAAAGACTGGTTTTAAAGTGTTCAAAAAAGTCCACAAAAGTTAAGGCTTACTATGATTAACAGACATTTCACCATGAATCTTCAGTAATTTAAATGGTTAGGCATTGTCCCTGGGGTGAACAGATTAGCTGAGTAGAAGTGAGAACTCAGAAACTGATCCAAATATATCAAGTACTTGATGAACCACACTGGACATCAATCACATTTTCCTTTCAGAATCCCTTGAGTTTTTCTTTCTTTCTGTTTTGATGGGCTCCTTGGCTCTCATTCCTCAGGTCTGCCTTTCTTTCTTTTTTTTTTTTTCTAGTAGGTCTAAACTGAAGGTAACTCCCAAGCATTGCAGAAATCAGTCCATATGAAACTTGTGGAGAAAGTCCTTCTGCTTCACTGCATAAGCAGCATTACAGCATCATGGGAGGGAAGAAAAGCTGGAACATTGTTTAAACAATGAAGAAATGAAGCTCATGCAGAGAGCTCAGGCTGAGTCATTTCCACCTCATTAGTTTGTGGATCTGTCCCTGTAAGAGCCTGTGACTCCACTGATGAATAGAAGAACATGTAAAACAAACAAACAAACAAACAAACAAAACAATCTAAAGAGACACACAACAAGCCAAGGGGAATGTACAAACAGTGTTAATAATGAGGTTATCAGATACCAAAAGCAAAGAGAAATTTTAAAATAGAGTGTTACAAACAATTCTGGACTTTGGAATACTGACCAAGATACAAAACAACACAACATGACTCAGACTTTTGAACTGCATGATTCAATTAAATTTTGTAATTAAATTAATATTATTAACACTGTACAGAAAGCATTTATTACATTATGACACAAGAATTCAAATACCAGGAGGAGCCTAGAGTGTAAGAAGGGAATAATGAGGAGGACAATTTGATCTGGGATTATAATGTTAACTCTCAGAGATTTGTATCAAATATAGGTATGTAGATTCAATAATCCTCTTTATTCCCTGAATTGCTGTTGTTCCAGCTTAATGGATCTTTCATGTCTTGCTTTTATTTATAAGTTCATTTTTACTTAGATATGATAAATATTTGGTTTCTTGTCAGATTTTAAAATTTAATAAACTAAAGGCAAACTAGAGTACATAGTTTGACTTCTGATAAACTTATAGTCATTTAACATGTATACATATACATACATATACATGGAGAGAGAGAAAGAGAGGGGGGGCAGAGGGAGGGATGGAGAGAGGAAGAGAAAGAGAGAGAGAGAGAGAAACAGAGAGAGAGAGAGAGGGAGAGAGAGAGAGAGAGAGAGAGGGGGAGAGAGAGAGAGAGAGAGAGAGAGAGAGAGAGAGAGAGAGAGAGAATGAATTTAAGATGAATTCAAACTAAAATTCCCTGAAAGAAGGCTTAAAATAATATGAATAAAATAAGAGTTAGAGTTGACAAAACTGTTATTCTATGCAATAATATATTATTTTATATGAGCACTATGAATTTATGTAATAGAAAAACACACATTAAAAGACAAGATATTCAAGAACCACACCATTTTTACTACTTTTCCAAATTGTGAATGAGTTTTCATTCCAATTTATTTTTAAAAGTGTATTCAATAGCAACAATTATAACACGTTACTAGTAAGTGGGGAAGAAAAATTTAATAAGATTTTTACAATCTGTATATGATTGGTGACAGTAATGTTTGAAAACATAGAGTTGAAAATATAGAAGGATTAATAAGAGATCTTCTGCTTACACTAAGGCACTAACTAATACAAAGCCTCATTGGATCTCAAATATGAGGCTGTTAGGGAGCCTACAGAGAAACAGATGGGAAATTTTGCAGATTGATTTGTTTTGGTTCAGAAACTAGAAATTTATGAAGATCTTGGAGCTCTTAACGTATTTTTAGTTTATATGATTTTACTGAAATTGTCAGAGTTTGGTGGTAGAGAAGTATATTTCCTGGATGAAGTAAGGTGTTAAAATTGATAAGTAGAACTCTTATAATCTCTTATATAAATTCTTATTTACCAGTTGAGAAATTTAGTTTATTGAAGTATGTCTTTTATGAAAACAGTAAGATACTATATTGTGAAAACTGTGTGTCAAGGGACAAAGGAGTGATCCATAGCAAGATGTAAGATTAGAACAGTGAAATGCTATTCACTAGATGTAAATTTTGAAAAATATAAAATATGGGACTTGAGTGATAGCTCGTCAAGCAATTCTGCTTGTCTTCACCAAACTGAATCACTAAATTAGATCCACATAGCTATCATGATAGAAAGAACATACTCCCACAGGTTGTTCTCTGAATTACACACACACACACACACACACACACACACACACACACACAAATGGATAAGTAAATTAGAAAGAAAAGAAAACCACAAACTGTTATTGAAGAGATGGCTTACAGAGTGATGGGTATGCCATATTCTTGTAGAGACCACTGAGCCTCAAAGAACATATAGGAAGAGTGAACAGAAAAATAGAATGAGTGTGGGATATTGTAAAAAGCTGTCAAGTGGACATGACTTGGCTGTTGCATATATGAATTTGCAGAAGTTGTAGTGGGGATGCCCCACTCTGAGAGGAAGGCTCAGATGTCTATTTTAGTTCAGAAAGAAGACAAATATCTGTACTCTCCATGCTTGACACATTTTCAAACCACCTGTTACTGGGGCATTCAATATTTGTATTCGAAATGTAACTCACATTTTCTTCCTCGTCATTTGTTTAAAATGCTTTGAGTTTGAGAAATTTAATATATTTTCTATAAAAATATTGTGTCAGGAAACAAGTGAATTGTAAAATACTTAGATTTCACAATATAAAATTACCAAAAATATATTTTCTGTAGGGTGAGTAGATAATGATGGTCAATACAAATGTATTGGAGACAAAGTTACTTAATGTATATCACAGGTGGAATGAGAAAGTACTCTTTATTTAAATTTTGTATTTATGTATGTATTTATTTATTTTTGGCCACCATGCTCCTTCAGCATCCTGCAGAAAAAACACAAACATGCCCTCTTCTCCATACTTAATAACTGATCAGGATCATGCCGTATGCCAGTAAGTGGACCCTTCCCTTTCACCTATGCATAAGTATGCCTAGTTGTAGAGTGCCATAGACACTCAACAGAAAGTTATTTGGCATACAAATTTTCTTTAAGAAAACAAAACAAAACTTTAAAATAAAAAATAAAAATAAAATAAATAAATAATAAAATAATAAATAAAATAAATAAATAAATTTTAAAAAATAAATAAAAAATAAAAAGAAAACGATTGTGATTGTGGTTTAGAGTGGTATATACAACATTTTTATTTTACAAAGATATTGGTTTTAAAGTTCCATGGGCCCATTCCACAGTCTCTTGCCCTTGACAATCATAAGGAATCCATAATATGAGTAATGGTAAATTGCTGCTAAAGAGTCTCAAATGTTTGACTGCCACCGCCAGTTCCTTTGTTTGTTTGTTTGTTTTTCTTCTTTTTTTAATTATTGGGTAGTTTATCTACATTCCAGATGTTATCCCCTTTTCCCATTCTCCACCCCCAAGAACCCCTTAATTCATCCTCTCCTCCTATTTCTATGAGTGTGTGCCCCCACCCAACCACCCACTCCCCTCCCTCAAATTTCCTCTCACTGGGGCATCCAGCCTTCAAGGGACCAAGACCCTCCTCTCCCACTGATGCCTGACAAGTCCATCCTCCTCTACAAATACAGTTAGAGACATGGGTCCCTCCATGTATGCTCCCAGGCTAGTTGTTTAGACCAACAGAGCTCTGGTTGGTTGATATTGTCTCTCTCCCCATGGGTCCACAAGCCCCTTCAACTCCTTCAGTCTTCTCTCTAACTCCTCCACTGGGAACCCTGTGGTCAGTTGGATGGTTAGCTGTGAGCATCTGCTTCTGTATATGTCATGCTCTTGCAGTGTCCCTCAGGAGACAGGTATATTATATCAAGCTCCTGTCAGCATGCACTTGCAGACATACACAACAATGTTTGGATACTGTGATTGCATCTGGGAGGGATCTCCAGGCATATAGTACTTTTTAAAGGATACTATACAAAGACTTATATTTTCTGTGTAGGGAGAGTGATGCATATATGATAGCTTCTCTGACTTTCAATGCTACCTATCATGAGGCTATCCCACACAGATCCTAGAGTATCGACCCTCCCACATAAACCTAGATTTAAGTAATATCAATATAATTCTGTTCATACACTGAATGATAATTTGGAAAACTCATGTAAATGGCTGCATGAGTATAATAATCTATTTATGTACAAAATTCAACCACTACTTACAATAAAAATGTTCTGAAAACTGGTGACAAGAAAACTCATGAGAAGTAAGGAGGTAACCGAAGATCTGAAACAACTACGAGAAACTGAAAATATCATGATTTGATTTTTTTGATTTTTGGTTTGATGGTTTTGTTGTTGTTGTTTTCTTTTGGAATTTTGAAAAAAAAAAAAAAAAGGTTTTCTTTGTATAGTAGCCCTGGCTGCCCTAGAACTCGATTTGTAGTCCAGTCTGTCCTTGAGCTCACAGAATTTCTCCTGCTTCTTCCTTCCATGTGCAGGATTCAAAGGCATGTGCCAACATTCCAAGCTGAAAATATGATATATTTTATTCATTTTAATGGAACTGTTGATTTTAGGAACAGTGGTTTTTAAAAACCAACTATAGTTGTCCATGTCTGGGGTGTTGGGGTTACTCCTCAGCCATTCCCTGAGCTCCAAAGGCAATGTCCTATCACCATGTCCAAATCTCCTTCATCTGCTTGAGACTGGGTATTTCCATACCATTGCTTTTAACATATGCAATTGTGATCTCTAGCGAAGCAGGTGAAAGAAGGATATAGAAAAGATGAAGACAGCTGATAGTGTAGTGGGTTAGCCTGATGCTGCTTGTATTATAATGTTAATAATATTAAGCCCCCAAGACTGGCTGCCCCAGGAGAGGGTCACATTCACATAGACACTAGCTAAGTGTCCCTGCCCTCAAGTTAAATTGCTGATTGGTTAATAAAGATGTCAACAGATAATAGCTGGGCAGAAGAGACAAAGATAGGGTTTGGTTTTCTATACTTGGGGGTCAGAAGAGAACCTCCAGAAACAATGAATTGTACAGGGAGGGAGGAGAAGCTGCTATGGATTAGGAGTAAAGAAAACATGGCCCTGTGGGCTGTCCAGTTACTGCATAGAGCAGCACAGTTGAAACATAGTAAATAATGACTCCAATTCATCCATAGGAAAGTAGATTCTATCAGCATAGAGGGTAGGCAGCTGTCCAGCTCTTGTACTGTTTAAGGCTTATGGTAAATAAAAGGGTTGTGTGTGTTTTATTTGGGTATTAAACGGTTTTAGGTAATTTAGAAACCTTGGTCTGGATTAAATAATTTCTACATGACAGAGAGGGAAAGAGAAGTAAATTTAAGGGGAAAGAGGTCCTGCAGCAGCAGCTGGAAGGAGATTGCCATCAGAGAGATTAGGCAATTACCCTTGGCTCTGGAACTTCCTTTTGTACCTCATTTAAATAAAACTTTATTAAACTGGGTATGGAAAGTATTCCTTGATGCTGTCTGACAGTCATTATATGAATGGAGCCACTACAGTGGAGTGCTTATGTGTGGACACACCTAGAGACTGAGCTGACTCTGGCCTGGAGAAAGGAGTGAGTGCCAGCTTGCTGTAAAAGGAGACCATAACTTTCCAAGATCTTTCTGAGGACGTACAGTAATCTAGCACCTATGGGATACTGATAAAAATTAATAACATATAAGCAATTGTAATTATCTTACAGTGAAACCTGTAGATGTGGGTGGTTTTTAATCATTTGTAAATATGCTTTGATATTATGTTCTGATATTTAGAATTTAAAACTGTGTTGGTCATTCAAATTTTTTTAAAAAAAGTTTCATAGCAGTATTTCTTTAATACCATATAGTGAGATGTATCCTGATTGGAATGGTTAGTTCAGATGACTCATTCTAGGGGTGATGGGACATTTGAAGTCTAGAAGCAGGAGTTTTAGCTCTATTCTGACTTTCTTTAATAAATGTGTTTTATTTTAGTTTCAGAAGCAATAAAAGAAAGACAGTATCAGCAACTGAGTCATTTCAGGACACAAGGGAACTAGAAGGGTTCCACATCAACTAAGATGCAGATCCCACAAGTTCAATCAGAACTTGGGATTTTTGTACAACCAAAGAGATCATGATGTAGAACCAAGGTTAATAAGATTTGAAGTATTTCTCAAATGATCAGTTTCTACAGTATTCCCCTAATCTTTGCTAGAATAAAGAAATAAGAAACCTCAGACTCCTGAAAGTAAAGGGCGGTTGGTGATTCTGTGACTGAGCAATGAAGATACATGGTGATTTTAAATGCTCAATTCCTCTGAGAGTTTTAATAGGGAGGAGGAGGATGGGCCTGATATTCATAAAAGGAACATGTTCTTAGTCAACTTTGGAGAAACAAACATGATAATGGTGACCTGTTCTATATGTTCACCATTGTACCACAAAGACAAATTTTTGATTTATGTAAAAGGACACACATATGTTGTATCAAGTACTGTATACAACTGGTTGATTACTTGGATCTTAAGTCTACCCAGAGTAATAACCACTATGTAGTCAGTATTTTCTGGTCTTTAAATACTTTCCTATATATCTTGAGATTAAAGCTGTCTATATAAGATAGGGATACTATAGCATGGGCAGAGAGACTCCTCAGGAAAAATCATGTTAGAAAGTCCTAATTTTAAAGAGATACACACACTATTTCTAAGAGAGACAACAGCTCTTTTCATCCTTTTCTGAAACAAACTCATCTATTTCAAATTTGATGATAAACCATAAACACATTAAAATTCTGTTTACTCAAACATTATATATTCCCAGTTGCCAAAGAGATTTCTGTTAGTTTGAGTGACTTGCACAAATGAAGAGACTCAAGAGTAATATCAATGCCCCACATGATAATGGGTACAAAAGTAAGACTGGTGCACCATGACTTTGTATGTATGTGTAACTTCTAAACACTGCAAAATTTTTCTTCTTCTTAAACATAGACCTCTTTTGTGGGAGGAAGAAACCTTGGATATTCACCATATATTAAAATTATTTTATTTTCTGCAAAACAATAACATCAAACTATCTAACATTATAGCCTCAGTTACATGTTTTAAATTTATATCAGAATGAACGTCTGTCTATGATATTGGTTCATTCCTTTACATTACCAAAGAAAACAAATGGGCACAACAAAATGGGCAAATAGGAACTGTATTTTCTGCAAGTTGAATAAAATAAAATTTCTCTCTTCTTTCTCTTTTCCTTCCCTCTCTACTTTCTTCCATCCGTGCCTCATTTCCCTCTATCCTTCTGTCTGTCTTTGTATATGCATCTTTGTACATATGATATGTGCATATGTATGTGTGTGCGTTTTCGTGTGTGTGTGTTCGGGTATGTACATGTCCAGTCATGTGTATAGTAATCAGAAGAAAGACTCAGAGGTGTTGGTCCTGCCTTGAGTCAGAATCTTCACTTTGTTATTTAATTTTCTTTGGTTGTCTTTTCTGCTAAATATGACAGCTTAGCTACCGATGAGTTCCCAAGAATTCTCATGTCTGTGACTCATGACTCACTATAGGAGCACCAGGATTACAAACATCTGCCACTGTGCCTGAATTTATGTGGTTGTAAAATGTCACTGCAGGTCCTCATGCTTGATCAGGAAATACTTTTTTCATTGATCAGTCTTGCAAGCCTCAAAAGAGAGTTCCTTAATTTTTATGCTCAGTGTGTGTGTGAAGACAGTATTATAATTTTCAGAAAACTTTGATAGAAAATGCAGGAGATATGTAGAATTAGCTGTGAGACAGCTTAATTGGTCCCTTCCAGGGAGAAAAAAGCAGCTCATTCTGAGTTTGCCTACATTCTTTATTTTTTATTTTGAATTTTATTTGAGTTTGTCTTTTCTTTGGTGATTCTATTTCTTTGTAAATTTCACTTGCATTCCTTGAATTGCTTTCATTATTGTATTTATCTGTTTCTTTGTGTTTTCACAGACATTGTTAAAGGATTTGTTCATATGCTTTTAAAGGTCCTTTTACCTATTCAAAATTGCTATTTTGAAGTGCTTGTCTTGTGCTTCAGCTATATTGCATTTCTTAATGCTTACTTCATTAGGGTTACTGGCTTCTGGTATAGGCCTATTGTCTTGGCTATTAAATTTTGTATTTTTGTCCTTGGATCCTAGGCAACTTTAGTACCTGTGGGTTTTCTGGTAGAGACTGTTTTATAGGTTTGCAGAAAAAAGAAAGAAAGAAAGAAAGAAAGAAAGAAAGAAAGAAAGAAAGAAAGAAAGAAAGGAAGGAAGGAAGGAAGGAAGGAAGGAAGGAAGGAAGGAAGGAAGGAAGGAAGGAAGAAGGATGATGGGTAAAGAAAAGGCAGAGAGGGCCCTCAGGAAGGAGATATGGAACCTGGCTCCACCAAAATGTAGAGTGTCCAGGCAATGGAGATATGGTAGGAAGAATTTCTTCAGCAAGTAGACTTCTATAGGACTGAAAGTGACACCAAAGAGATTGAAAAGGAGGAGAGGAAAAATAGGGAAATTTGTCCATATGTGTCCCAACCTGATGTGAGATGGGGCCACTCCAGTCCCTAGTACAAAGTGTTTCTGGGGGTTGGTGGCTAAAAGAGTAGAATTAATATAAGATAGAAATAAGACTGAAAGCGTAGGCAGGAAAGAGCTAAGCTGGGTTTGTACCAAGGGCAGAGTCATCAGGTAATGAGGTAGGGTGAGAGGAAAGGCTCCCAGGCAGACTGAGGTAGGACATAGAATAAGTCTGGAAAGACACACAAGAAAGGGCGAAGGAAACCCAGTGTCCCCACCAAAAGGTAGAGTCCCCAGGACCAGGATGTGGAGGTAGAGCAGATGGAGGGCTCCTTCAAGTAGGCTGCTACAAAACAAAGAGTAAATCTGGAAAGTGATTAATGGAAGACAGGAAGGAGAGTGAAAATCACCTACCTGAGTTTTAAGTGGTCTGTAAGAAAGCCTTCTTTTTTTTTTTTTTTGTTTTAGGGAAATTTTATTTTAGAACTAAATTATAGAATATAGAATTATTATATGATTGACTTGAGATAACAGTAGGACATCCAGGTGGATGAAGCTAATAATTTAATCGGAACAATTGATCCTGGAGTTCACATACAGTTTGAATTCTCCCTCTGGATGACAGTTATGTGTTTTGATTTGTGAACAATGTTTCAAATCTATTGACTTCTAATATATGCAAATGTACTATGTACAACATATACACTAAGCACCAACGGTATTTTTGGGGAGGGGGATTGTAAATGTATTTTATTTTTGTAAGCAACAATCGCAATGTATTTGTGCTAGTGATTTGTTTTTCAAATATTAAATGGGATCTTAACAAAATTGCCTCACTTTGGTGTATTCTCATACAGTTTTGGACTCTGCAAAAGCCTAATCAAAGAAACAGAAGTAACTGCACAACTGAGATTAAAGGTGCCCCAGTACTGCAAATGCTCCGCCTTGAGAGGCCCCTTGATTTTTGAGGATTAGGGGAAACTGAGCAATTTACTCTGAAAGTCTCACACCTACCTGGTTTTCTGTATTGCTTCATTTAAATACAACAGAATCTGACAATCCCTGCAAAACCCCATACACTTAAAGTTGTATATGCATCCACATGTGTTCGCAAAGGACTTTTGGCATCCTTACATTAACATTCCTTATTGTTGGCTTTTCAGGTGTTACCTGATCTTCTTCCTACAGCCTATTCACCTTGTTCACAGTCCCGAAGGGTCAAACCGTCCACCCAACTCTTTTTATGCAAATTTAACAGCATCTTCTGTTTCGGTTTCTTTTCCCAGTAATTAACGGTGATGGATTAATATCTTGTTTAATCCATGAGTTAATGCCTGTAGAAATGACTCAAGTGACCCAGAATTGAAGTCGTTTGTTTTGGTCCATCTCTTTTTTTTTTTTCCTTTTTTTTTTTAATTTTTTTTTTTTTTTTGAACATGAAATGCTTTTTTATAGCATGTTTTACAAGGGGAGGGGGTAAGAGGGTCCAGGTGGTGGAAAAGTACAAAATCTTCTTGGCCTGTGCCTTGAAACATGTCATGGTCTATATGGTACACTGCCTTGAATTATGATCTACCTGCAGTTCTTCAGAAGATATGGTACACTGCTTGAGTTATGGTCTCCCTGCTATTCTTAAGAAGACATGGTACTCTGCTTTGAGTCTATCTGCAGTTGCTAAGCAGGATCTTGCAGCTGCCAAGCTTCAGAGGACATTGTGCAGATGGGGAAAGGTAGGGGGTAAAAAAAAAGCCTTCTTACGATCAGCTGCTGACATAAAAGAGATGGAGAATGTCTAGAAGAGAAGACTGAGAGATCAACCATAAGGAACCATAGCAGTAATCTTAAATTATGTCTTCTTCCATGTTCTGGACTTAGAGTAATGTGTTTACACTTGTGTTCTACCCAAAAGGCACAAAAATAAAGGTAGAAATTAATGTTATAAAATGAATATAACAAAAATATTAAGCACAACATTTGAATATTGCTTGATTGATAATGTTGTTTGCTATAATCTTTCTGATCTGCGTCACATATGTTCATTTATAGTCAGTGATATAATTACTTTTAATATTCTGTTAAGGATTTCACTAAAGTTTTCCACATCCCCTCACCATGTAATGATGCTTTCCATGATAGTCATACATGGAAAAAAATCCCTCTTGTTAGGGACAGAAACACACAGTCCACTGAAGACAGACAAACAAAGACAGATTCAAAAGACAGTTTTCAAGCTGGCACAGAATCAAACTCACATGACAAGCAGAAGATGAATTGACACAGGGATCAGGAAGTAGAGTATTCATATCTGGCTCCTTCTTGCTTAAGTGACATAGAGGGAAGTGCTTTGATTTCTTTCCTTAGTTTAATACTGATGCATTATTGGTGACTTGGCATTTATTATTAGTGAATTCAAAATAACCATATAAGCATATTTTGAGTCTCAAATAAGAAATTATTAATGTATTTAATTCATTGGATAGGATATCATGCAACTTACTTTAATATATTGAGTGAAATTTCAACTTTATAAATATATACTAAAGATCCATTTCAAAAGTGGGAAATAATTGGTAAGAAATGAATATATCCATATATCCCTACATAGCTCTACATTTACTGATGTTTCTACATACAAGCACATTTCATAGTATGTTGCCAATTTTTAAATATGTAAGTACAACAGCATCTCCCTTCAGAGACTATGTTTCATTTCCTTCTCATGAATGTTCAAACTTTACAGAAAACTGTTTCTGTAAAATATCATTATCCTTCAATTTTCTTGCATATACAATGAGGACTTGAGAAGTATTTATAAAAAGAGTCTATGGAGGAGTAAAATCTAGGCAAATGAAGCTGAAATATAAAATTCATCATGGTCTGTATAAACAAATATAATCTCTGGACTCTGCACTGATTATCTTGGTTTTACAGTGGCTGTATATGATTGATTTCCACCACACGTAAAACCCAATAATGAGATAAGGGCTTGTTGCAGGGTATCTGATCATACAGTGAACCTGGAAATTGAATACTGGTAAAGCCTGTGTCTAGTCCTGGTGTGGCTCAACCCTAGTACACACCTCTAATCTAAGAGTGTTGCTGGATTTTTGATCACACTGCCAGGCTGTATACTGGAAAAAGTTGTTTCTAGTTGTGGTATAGCTAAATCATGGCACATATCTTTAATCTGAGAATTTTCTGTTTATTCTAAATGAGATTAAATTAAGTCAACCATAGGTCAAGAAGTGGAACAAGCAACCAGTTGACAGGGAATGAATATAGGAAAAAACTACAGAGAGTAATAGGAAGTCAGTAGATAGACTCACAAGGAAATAGAAAGGAGGAACATTCAGCTTGGAAGGCTTCATAAGACTGTTCAGAGAAGAAGAATGTCCTTTTTTATTTGTTTGATTTTGCTTTTCTTTTTGGGACATCAGTTGAGGAGGAAAGTCAGCTGGGTGCTTTCTCTGCCTTTCTGAGTTAGTAGGCTTTCACTATAGTGTCTGGCTCCTCAGTCTTCATTTGGCAAAATCAAACATTTGGGTTTTGTTTTAAAACAAAACAAAATGAAACAAAAACAACAAACATACAAACACAAAACAAAACAAGGGCTTGATAAACATATATATTTAACCTGGACTTTTTAAATATTCATTGCTATATAATTCTTAGATAATCAAAAAGATAAATATGATGTGTTACAAGTATATTAGTGAAGCTAGGACAACCACAAACTCGCATAAGTGGAACTACATATATCACAAACCCATGCATTTGTAGTGCACTTTACATAAAGGGTGTACATAGCATTTGGCTTTAATAAACTTGTGTTTATCTAAATTCAACTCACGCTTTCAAAAGAAAATTGCCAAATGCTTATCCATCATACTCCTTTAGTACAGCCAACCTCTAAACCTATCATCTCTCAAAAATCTAGTTTAAAGCCTTGTCAATCAGAGCCTAATTAAGTACATTCACTTGCAGAACAGATGGGGATTCTGGAAATGTCTCCATTTTTTAGTGCATATTAGGGGGAAAAGCTGATGATATTTGTACTTGGATCTGTGTACATACTACAGAGCTAAGCTCAGTTTAATTATAATATTTATAATATCGCATTTATTAAAATATTTAACGCACATTTAACTCAGAATATAATGATGGTTTTTCAAAGCTCACTTAATCCACACTTAGAACCAGTATAATAGTTTGGGTTAAAGATACAGATATGATGATTATAATGGTCATTTTTCTCTTGCACTTTTACAGATGAGTTTTTTTTCTTAAGATCTCAGAACAAAGTTCACCCGAAGAACAAAAACCAATAAATACATTACAATGAACTACTGCATTCTTTACTGAATAATGGAGGTATCCTGCTGAGAGCTGTGGGTTTCTGATGATCCCCTAGAGAAGCATTGTGGCAAGAAAGAACAAACCTGTCTTATGGTCAGAAACACTCCTTTTCATTTTCTACATCTCTCCAGGGTGTGGCCTTTAGGTATTCATTAGCTGAGACTCATCTTCCATCTGAAGAAAGAGGATAATGCATTTGTTCACGAAGATCAAAATAAAATAAAAAAATCAAAGATTATATTTTAAAACTGCCAGCCTCTATACTATTATAGAAAATACAAATGAAGTCATATTTATAGTGTATATATTAACTTATTTATAACAGACAGTCTCAAGTAGGACAAATTTTAAGTTTTACTTTTACTTTTAAATTCAAACTGTTAAAATAAGAGGGATTGACCACATTTTAACAACATTGAAAATGCTGTCATAATTTTATTAGTTTTACAAATATGGGTGCAGCAGATAATATCCCAATTTTATATATATTTTATGTCCTTTATCTTTCTTTTATTGAAAAGAATACTTTTCTTATACAACATCCTGATTACAGTTGCTCTTCCATGTATTTCTCCCAGATCTTGCCCACCTACCCTCCCATTCAGATCCTACCTCTTTCTGTCTCTCATTAGAACAGAACATGGTTGTAAGAGATAACACAGAACAAAATTAAGTAAGATAAAACAAAAACCATCATATCGAAGTAGGACACGACAAACTAATAAAAGGAAGACAGAAGAAGGAAGGTGTAAATCTGGGGCCCACATGTTCACACACTCAGGAGTCCAATAAAAACACAAAATTTAAAAACATTATACATGCACAGAGGACTTGGTGCAGACCAACACAGGGTGTGTATATGCTGCTCCAGTCTTTGTGAGTTTATATGAGCTTTGCTCAGTTAATATAGAGGGCCTTGTTTTCCTGTTTTCTCTGTCATTCTGGTTGTTTATTTTATTTATTCTAAATGTATTTACTTTACATCCAATCACAGCTTCCCCTCTGTCCATCCCTCTCTTCCCAGTTCTTTCATCTCCTCTATCCTCTGATGTGTTTTATAAAAAAGAAAGACCCAGGATATGTTTGGTGGTGGCATGGTATGGTGATGTGGAGTGGGTGCCAGAGGCATCCCTTCCCCCTGAGGTATCAATCATATGGATATAATATGGAGTAGAATTTATTTAGGGCATGAGAAGAAAGTTGTGGAGGGAGTAGAGAGAAAGGCAGAGAGATAGAAGGGATAAAGAGGGAAGGAAAAGGAACAGGAAGAGAAGAGAATAAGAGGATAACAGGATACAAGGATAAGAGGATAAGAGAGTGGGGAGGGAGCAGACAGACCCTTTTATACTGAGTCAGGCTGTTGGTAGGTAACTGTAGAGTGGAATCTAGAAAGAATGCTAACATCTTTCACTCCATCTATCCTAGTTAGGATAAAGGTATCCAAAGGTAGGCAACAAGGTCAGAGACAGCCCCTGCTCCAATTTTAAGGATCCTTCAAGAAGACCAAGTAGCACATCTGTTACATCTGTTTAAGGAGCCTAGGCCCATCCCATGTAGCCACTTTGATTGGTGGTTCAGTCTCTGTTAACCCCTATGAGACTAGGTTAGCTGATACTGTAGGTTAGAGGGCTTTAACTTTCTAGTTTTTTTTCCAATCCTTCCTCCTCAACTTTCACAAGATTCCTGGAGCTCCATGTAATGTCTGACTGTCTGCTTCCATCAAGTGTTAGGTTAAACCTCTAAGAGGACTGTTGTGAAATATTTGATCATACTGTGAATGCCAAGATTGTGTTGTTTACTGAAAAAAATCTTATGATGTGGCTCAGCCCTAGTACACACCTTTAATCCAAGAGCTAAATAGTCAGTCCTATATCCAGATGTGGAACAAGCATCCAAGCTGACAGGAAGTAAGCAGAAGTAAAGAGAAAGGAAGGCCTTTCTGACACCATGGAGGAGAAGAAGCTTTTTCCTTATGGGGCATCCATGGAGAAGGAAATTCAGCTGGGTGCTTTCTCTGCCTCTCTGAGCTTTCAGGCTTTCACCACAGAATCTGGATCCTGTGTTATCATTTGGTACACTGAATGTTTGAGATTTTGTTTTATAAAACAGCAGAGGACAGTTATGCTAGTCTCCTGTCTGCAAGTATAGAAGAATGTCATCAATAGTGTCAAAGGTGGTCTCTCTCAAGGCATGGGTCTTAGAGATAAACAGAAAATTCTTTTTTTTTCTTTTGAACATTTTTTAATTGGATATTTTATTTATTTACATTTTAAATGTTATCTCTTTTCCTGGTTTCCCCTCTGCAAACCCCCTGTCCCACCCCTCATTACCCTGCTTTTGTGAGAGTGTGCCCTCATCCACCCACCCACCCACCCACTCCTATTTCTCCGCCCTAGCATTCCTCTACACTGGGGCATCAAGCCTTCACAGGACTAAGGGCCTCCCCTCCCACTGATTTCAGACATGCTCTACTATGTTTATAGCAACCTTATTTATAATAGCCAGAAGCTGGAAACAACCAAGATGCCCCTCAACAAAGGAATGGATATAGAAAATGTGATACATTTACACAATGGAATACTACTTACGACTTCATGAAATTATCAGGCAAATTGATGGATTTAGAAAATATCATTAATGAGGTAACTCAGTCACAAAAGAACACACATGGTATGAAACAGAATTCTTAACAGAAAAATCGCTAATGGCATTTAAGGAAATGCTCAACAGGCTTAGTCATCAAGAAAATGCAAATCAAAATGACTCTTGAGAGTCTGTCTTACACCAGTTAGAATGTCAAAAAAAAAAAAATCAAGCTACAGTTCAGCCTGTCAAAGATGCATGATGGGAAAAAGGAGCTCCATTGCTGATGAGAGTGCAAACTTGTATAGCCACTTTGGAAATCAAGTTGGCAGTTTTTCATAAAATTAGGAATAGTTCTACCTCAAGACACAATTATACCTACCAATCCTAGGCATACACCCAAAGATGGTGCACATATCACACTTGCTCAACTCTGTTCATAGCAACATTATGTTTAATAGCCATAAATTGGAAAGAACCTGGATGCCTCTCTACTTGAGAATATGTAGTGCATTTATACAACGGAATACTACTCAGCTATCAAAAACAAGGACATCATGAAATTTGCAAGCAAATGGATGGAACTAGGAAATATCATCCTGAGTGAGGTAACCCAGACACAGAAAGACACACAAGGTACTCACTTATAAGTGGATATTAACCTTAAAGTACAGGATAACCTGCTATAACCCACAGACACAGAGAAGTAACAAGGAGGGTCCAAGGAAGGATGCTTTAATCTCACTGAGGAAGTGATATAATAGACACGGAGGTGAATAGAATGAGAGGATAGTCTGGGATAGAAAGAAGGGAGTAACAGGAGGAATCAAGTGTGGGGAGGATAGAAGAAGGGAGAACCAGGTTTAGTGAGTGTGGTGGGAAGCGTCTCTGGAATGAACTGGAAACCTAACACAAAGTCTCAACATCTTATGAGGATGACTCTAGCTAAGACTCCAAGCGATAGGGGTCATGGAACCTGAAAACACATCCTGCAACAAGAGAAAAAACTTTCAATCGGGGGGATGAGGACACTAACCTGTCTACAAAACCTTTGATCCACAATTTGTCCTGGGATAAAGATGGAGCAGAGATTTGGGGAATGGCCAAACTTGTAGCTCTTCTACATTTTCTGCCTCCTGTATCATGGAGCGCCCTGAACTCTGAGGGGAAAATTTGATGAAAGATTTGATGAAGAGGTCTCATTCAGAGGTATGTGTCACAAAATCAGTCTCTCTCTC
>NW_021604597.1:19681688-19687292 GCF_004785775.1 Grammomys surdaster | reverse complement strand
ACAAAATCAGTCTCTCTCTCTCTCTCTCTCTCTCTCTCTCTCTCTCTCTCTCTCTCTCTCTCTCATCTATTTATATCTCCCTATCCCTATCTCTACCTCTATCTCTATCTATCTCTACCTCTCTCTGTCTCTATCTATCTCTATCTATCTATCTCTATCTATCTATCTCTCTTTTCTCACAAAGGCTTAATAGGAAACTGAACTATGAGTATATCAGAATATCCATAGGGGTCATATCAATACTCTTTTTCTTTAGACTAGTAGTGTTTACTTTTACCCTAGTTCTCTAGATTATATGGAATATGTAGTCTCTGGTTCTTGAAACCCAAGTATTGTCAGGTTTGAGTTATCTCTTAGGGAGAGAGCCTTAAGTCAGATCAGATATTAGTTGGTTACAAGCTTTGTGCCACTACTATACTGGCATCTTTTGCAGGCAAGACAGCATTGGGAAGATAAAATGTTTTGTAGCTGGGTTGGTGTATACATTTCTCTTTTGGTAGCCTGCAGAGTTCCTTCCTGTACTACAGACACTAGAGCATAGGAATGGAGATTTTATATATGTACAAGCTTCACCTCTATATGTTCAAAGAATTGTGTAGGAGTGGGTGTTTTTACCTGCAATGGGACTTTTCTGTCAGATTTAAGAGAGCAAACTATTTTGATTAAAGCCTGGATTGTTTGGGGATTACCATGAGACACTTTGCTCAACACTTTGAGCCAGTTTGGTTCCAAACCATGTCACCTCCCCATTTCCAATTGATGCTCCATATCCAATACCTCCTATCCTAATCTACCCATAAAATCTATTCTATTTTCCCTTCCCAGAAGGATTAACCTGTTGACTCTAGTTCTTTCCTTTATACCTATTTTATTTTAAACCTAGGTTAAGTAGTCTGAACTGACATCTGTGGTTCCTTAGGGTCTGCAACACATCTGCTCAGGTATTTATGCCTTTTAAAGTCTCTACTGAGAAGGCAGAAGTAATTCTGATAGGCCTTCTTATATGTTACATGCAGCTTTTAATATTCTTGCTTGCTCTGTATATTTGGTGTTTTGATTATGTGAGAGGAAATCTCTCTTTTCTGACCCAATCTATTCTGTACGTTTCTTGTACATTTATAAGCATCTCATTTCATATGTTAGACATATTCTCTTCTATAATTTTGTTTAAAATTTTTCTGTGTTTTTTATCTGGGTTTATTCATTGTCCTCTATTAATATATTATTCTTCATGTTGTTATTTTCATAGTTTTCTAGACTTCCTGGATGTTTGTTGCTAAGGTTTTTTTTTTTTATTTAACATTTTCTTTGGCATATGTATAAATTTTCTACTAGGTCTACAAGCCTGAGATTCTCTATTTCACAATTCTTTTATTCTGTTGGTGAAGCTTGCCTCTTTAGTTCCTGTTTGAATACCTAAATTTCATTGACATAATTCTCCCACTTTGTGTTTTCTGTATCGACTCTCATTCCATTTCAAATTCTTGAACAGTTTCATTTATTTCTTTATAGATTTTGTATTTTCAAATGGAGCTTAAAAAAATAGCAAAAAATACTTTACCCAAACAGAAACAAATGTATGTTCTTCTCAGCACCTCATGGATCCTTTTCCAAAGCTGACCATATAGTTAGTTATAAAGCAATCCTCAATAGATACAAGAAAATTGAAATAATGCCTTGTATCTTATCAGATCTCCATGGATTAAAGCTGGATGTCAGCAACAGAAACAGCAGAAAGCCTACACACTCATGGACAAGTATCTACTCAATGATTATTGTGTCAGGAAAGAAATTAGAAAGAAGTGAAAGACTTTCTAGATTTCAATGAAAAGGAGGGGAATACCCAAATATATAGCTTGATTTTCTTTTATTGTTTTATTGATACAAAACATGCATTTTTGTCTTCAAATTTCCTCAGTAGTATTTTACTCATTTGTTTAGTATTTGCATATCTTTCTAAGATTATTTGTTTAATTTAATATTTTCTTAAAGATACATAATGCTCATAGAGCAGTACTCTCCCATTTGTATATATAACACTCTATGCTTGTTCTCATTTCATTCTCCTACAAATCCTCAATTTATTTTCTTGGAAAATGTCACTTCTCTTCATGTATTATCTATATTCATGATACTAAAGTTTTCATATCTATTCTCTTGTTGGATATTATATGCAAAACTGTGTATCTAAAATATGAACATCAAAAGACTTTTAAACTTCAAAGGATTACATAGATTAATTGAATGAACTACAAGATAATCTGTTGAGGCAGCTCTATAGTTAATATGGTTTCTGCACAAACATAAAGATCTGAATTCAGATTATTATGACCCTTATAAACACCCAGGTATCCAGAATTCCTACCTGTAATCTCTGCTTTGAGGAAACAAATGCCTAGGACTTCTTGTAGAGCACGCCCAAATTGATAAGTTCCAAGTTCAGTGAGAGACTTGTGAATCAAATATACATATATTCCATATAAATAAATGTATTAGTTATCCATGTATGTACAGTAATGAGGATTTTAGCATATGTTAAAACTCCCAATCAGGAACACATTTCATACAATTCATCCAATGCACAGAACTGACATTAAAATAACTGTCACTATATAGACAGCTTTCTTTTTCATTATGTAGTAAACCCTTTCTATAGTTAATTTGAATCACTGTTCTCATTAAATCCTCTCTGACTCTCCACCCATGTGGCTGTCTATTTTCAGTATCATATATTCTCATCAATACTGAGAGTTAAGGGAATTCATTTTTAGATAAAAGAACTTCTGTTGTTAAACTTTAAGAAACAATATATATATATATATATATATATATATATATATTTGTATATTATATATTATATATACTCCCTTTTGAGATTATACACAACACACATACATCTTACAAGATGAACTTTGAAAATTTATTTTTTCTTTAGGTGATGTATTAGCAAATTCTTTTAATCAATTTATGACAAAAATCATGTCTGCACATTTTTAAAATTATCTTTAATCCCTTTTTTATAGTCCAGTTATCATCCTCCTTCTGTTCCTTCCTCCTATAGGTCACTTATCCCATTCCTCCTTCCCTGTCTCCAAGAGCGCCACTGATAGGATAGGACAGAAAGAGTGGAAGAGATGGGATTGATGATGGAGCAAAGTGGTGTGTGCTTTGAGAACAGAGGTTGAACTGGTGATGAGATTGTGGTGACAAGTGAGAAGGAGGGCTGAGGTCAACAGTGGATCATATCATTACCCAATGGAGTCAATGAGATTGTGTATAGCAGCCCTGAGTTTAAGCAGATGTAAACTCATCTCTCAAACAAGCTGACTGGCAAAAGGATCACCCTATATCTTGGCAATGGCAGATGCCCTAAATAAGAAAGTTCCAGTTTCTAGATTAGACCTCCATGAAGGACCACCATGTCCAACATGCTGATGAGTATCATGTGTGGGTCAGTGGTCCTGATGTGCTTGAGGTCTGGGTTCATGTCTGAGAACTCTCTTGACATCTGATGACTTGAAAATATTCATGGCCTGTGCCATGGGCCTGAATCCGTGCTCATGTTTGTGGGCCATGCTGCCCCCAAGAACCATACTGATATGAGTGTCCTTCACTGTCACCTGAAACTTTAGTGGTGACTGTGAGGACAAAAAATCAAAATACCTCAGCAGAACCCCCCGGACCGCCAACAATTTGCTGAAAACAGCCAAAACAAAAAAATAACCAGTTCCTCCTAGGGTAAGGTGACCACGAATATAAGAACAAAACCAAGACAAACCTTGACAAGTCTAAACATGCCCAAATGAGAAATGGGCCATCTGGTGTTTTTATTCTCCTATCAGAAAGTCTGAGGTTTCATGGCCAAAAATACAAAAAAAAAAAAAAAAAAAAAAGAGTCATCATGACCACCAGGAAAAGCTTGCTATGCCCGCCAAAATGATAACTTACATCTATTGCTGATGTTTAAAATATCCCATCAAATGTAACCGCACCAAAGTTTCCCACTCTCCCCCTTCCCCCTGCGCCGTTCACTATATAAACTTTAAACTGTCAGAGCTGGGTGTCAAAATCCTTCCATTGCATGGGATGTGTTTTCGACCCAAGGGCCCTTGTCAGTAAATTACCTTTTGCTATCTTGAATCAAGCCGGTCTCCGTGTTTCCTTGGGTGCGCACAACTCCGGGTAAGAGTGGGGACTCCCCTGGGGGGGCCCCTTACAGTGACCTGGTCCAGTCC
Organism: Grammomys surdaster; assembly: GCF_004785775.1. NCBI lineage: Eukaryota > Metazoa > Chordata > Mammalia > Rodentia > Muridae > Grammomys > Grammomys surdaster. The sequence goes on along the minus strand of NW_021604597.1, from coordinate 19,683,057 downwards.
CATAGATTTAATACAGCCAGGTATGTTTTCATGGTTATGGCGTGACCTACCATGGAAGGCCTTATTGATGTCCATTGTCTCTGATCTCTTCAGCCTAAAGCTGTATTGATGCTCATGGGCCAGACTGCCATCAGAGGCCATAGTGATCTGAGTAGCTTGTGCTGTCATCAAAGGCCATAGTGATGTGCATTCCATGTTGTCACAGAGGGCCATGTCTGGATCTCTTATCTTACTGTGCTCATGTCTTTGGCCTTTCTTTCCACCATATTCTTGTGATTTATGCTGCTGCATGAAGCCATGTCGATGTTTATGATACAAATGCATTGGAGTACCTTATTTAGGTCCATGATTCTGTTTGTTTTCCTGCTGATGCCAGAAACCTGTGGAAGTCCTTAATCCATGATACCTTGGTCCATAATGTCCAAACACGTTACTTTATCAGTGATATCAATAAGGGCAAATGAATAGTTGAGAATGGGGGACATGGAAGATTTCTATGAAAACCCCTACCTTCACCCTAAATCCAATAGTAACAGCCTTGACAGAAAGCTACCAGGAAGAACTCTTAAAAATTGTTAAAGCATGTTGGAGCGTCACCTTCTACAGTAGATGACTTTCAGCAGGAATACAGGAAGGGAAGGACTCAGCTCCAGTTAGTCGGCAGACTACTGAGAGTTTGACCATGGCCTTGTGAGTACTAAATGACATAAATAGAACTCTTTTTGTTGTTGTTTTTGTCTGGGGTGTGGGGATAACAAGGGTGGAGAGCTAACAGGAAAGGATTTAGAAATGAATGTGATAGGGATGTATGATGTGAAACCCCCAAAGCGTTAATAAAAAATATTATGTTGGGGGACAAACAAGAAGCTAGACTATAATTTTCAGAGGTTGAGAAGATTTTATCTAGAATGAAGGAGTTACACAGTGTCATGGTACAGGATGGACTTGTTTGAGGGAACCTTCTTTTCCCAACTAGAGTGGTGGAGTGGATATTATAAGAGTACATGCTTCCTGGGGCTTAAAGAATGGCTGTCTGTAAAGTGCTCATCAGAATAACACAAGGAACTGAGTTAGGATCAAACAATATTTAAAGACAACAAACAAACAAACAAAAAACTGGGTCGCAGAACTTTGAACAATTTGAAGGTGGAGCCAAGAGGTTGTTAGGCTTACTGGCCTGTCAGTCTAACCAGTATGGTGAGCTCCGGGCTCCTTCACCTTGCCTGTCTGTACAAACTAAGGACAGTGGTTGAGGAAGACACCTGGAATCAATCAATGACCTCCACTTATATGAGCTCAGATCTCTCCCTCTCCCTCTCCCTCTCCCTCTCCCTCTCCCTCTCCCTCTCCCTCTCCCTCTCCCTCTCCC
>NW_021604597.1:19604557-19681288 GCF_004785775.1 Grammomys surdaster | reverse complement strand
CCCTTCCCTCCTCCCCTCTCTCTTATACACACACGCACACACTCACAGACACATTCAAATAACATATGTACACAATGTACATTGGAAAATGCATATTTCTATCAATAGTTTTCTCCCTTATAGTCATTTATTGGTTTTCAAATAGCACTATTCCATTTTGCCTCACCATCTTTTATTTTACTTTAATAAACCATAGCCTAATATGACAAAAACCAATTTAAAATCACTGATCAAACAGTGGTAGATCTCTGACTAAATTCATGAACAGTACTGGCCCACAGAGAATATATTCATAATCATTCCTTCAGCCATTATTAAAATTGCAAATGAAAACTTAACTTTTACATAAACATAGTTATGTGAAAACAGGTGGCATTTGATTATTTTCCTCTGAACATTCTAATGAAGCAGTGAGAAATGAATAGATGGTAATTTATTGAAAAAAATAACGGAATTTTTAGCTGATACCTCAGGGTGAGAAAAAATGCAGCATGAAATCACCGAGTATGAAATTTAAATTCTCCTGCTGAGATAAATATGCCTTGACGATGTCAATGAACTTGGAAGAAAAATAACAAATTGCTATTATATGCTCAAGTTTCTAAATGTCATGCTGTTAGCTGTTGTAAATATTGCAGGATTCAATTGAAAATCATGTTTTATATTTATCCTCAATTTTTTTTAAAAAATATTTGCCACGTACATTGCTCCAAATTTCGGATGAGTTTAGAAAATATAAAGCTGCTTATAAAATGTTTTGCTCTTAAGAATATGACATCACAGAACATTTGGCCTAAAATTTAATTTTTTACTTTTAATATATTTCTTTGTAATCTATAAAGCTATAAACTCTCTTATACCCAATTTGACAACAGTACATTTGTTAACAGTCTCAAAATATTTTAACTTTTTTTGTTCAGTATGCAGTTTCAGAGGTCTATAAACATAAAAATGGTCTAATTGTATGAGTCTTTAAAAAATTCAGTATTAAATTTCTACAAACTCAAGAAACAATAATTGAGGTACATTATAAAATGCAACAACAGATATTAAAATTATTTTCCTTTATTTCTATCTTGCTAGAGAAAATGTGCTTATTTAAATCTCCAAGGCCTGTGGAAATCATTTCTATTTTAAGCATAAATTCATTTTGATAGACATGATATGAAAAAAGCAGATCCACAATACATGAATTGATGATAATTATCTACTAACTTTTGGAAGACAGAGATAGAATATTGAATTCATGGGTTGTCAAGAATGTACTTTATTAAGAACAAAAGTCTTAAAATATGATAGTTTTAATACTTCCATAATTGAATCCTTATCCCTAAAATAGAAGATATGGTATCATAATTCATTGCCCCCCCATTCTCACCTCAAATCTGTCACTAACTTCTTTTAATAAAGCTGATAACATCTTTAACTCTGTGGAGGCTTCTCTATCTTCCTCACCTCTGCCTTAATGTATATGAGTACTATATCCTCCAATATGAACTTTTAAAAAAATCTTCTGTCTCATTTATTTATCACCATACTTTTATACTTAATGAATCTTGAAACTGGTTTTCAGATGTATTATCTTAAATGAGAATAGCTTAATCCATAATCTGCATAACTCTTTTATTTATGCAAATTATGGGGTCTAAAGACCTTTTTTGACCATTTGATTTTATCTATTTTATCTGAAATATTTTCACAATATCTTTCCAACTCATCAGTTATCACTGATACACATAAGTTCTTACCATATCAAATACCATTTTATCTTAGGATAATCCTAGAGTTTCTGTGCATCTCAAGTTTTAAGTTTAATTACTTTAATGATAGCTTATTTTATCTAATGGAAATATTCTACACATTATCCTCCACTTAATTAATGTTATCTGCACAATGGAACCCTAACTACAACCCCAAGTAGCATCTGGTTTCTAAAGATTAAATGTTTTCATTGTCTGGATGAATGCAAATATCAAAGTGGCATTGTTGGTGAACCAATTTTTTGGCCTTCAATACAATGCAAAATCTACAGCTTCACTCTTAAACTTCTAAACAAAAATAATTCCTTTAAGTAGATCCTATGGTTACCAAATAACATTAAAACTGGTTTTTGCTGTGGAATATATCATTATATATATTTTTACTTAACCAAGTATAAAATCTGTTTCAAAAATACTAGGTTAAAGATATTTCTTTGAACTATACTAATGATGATGGCATAGATTACTAAATAGTAAGATGCAAGGCACTCTTCTATATAAATATATGGACAATATTTGTTGCAAAAATTTTAATACCTGTGCTGTCCTCAACAGAGAATGAAATATTAGGACCCATTGAGAGATACAAATAATGACTCAGAATCGGAGCAGATTCTCTTCATTCTGGAGAATAATATTCTTCAACAAAGGACCATGATAGAAATATTTTACATTATGCCCTTAAGACTGAGGAAACATATACCTACAGAATAAAAAAAGAGAAAGGCTATTCATAAAACCGCTGTTAAGATCATTGACCACATGAAGGCTGGATGCCCCAGGGGGTGAGAATTTTGAGGGTGGAGAGGTGGGAGTGGGGGGGGTAGATAGAGGTTACATCCACAGAGAAGAAGGAGGAGGGGTGAGGGGATTGGGGGTTCCTGGGTGGGTGGGGGATGGGGTAAGGGGACAACATAGGAAATGTAAATAAAACATCCAATAAAGAAAAAAAGACCATTACTTTCTCAGATTGGAATGTATAATTAACACATGGAGGTTTTTTAGCTGATTGTTTTCTATCATGGGACATTATAGAACAATGCAGTCTATTTAGATAGGCTTTCATTTTTGTGAATTTTGTATATGAGCATTGTAATTTGTAAGTGTGTTCTTTGGCAGCAACCCTATTCAACCACATCAACTAAGGTACAGAAACATATTGTGCAATGAAAAGTTCTTAAGTCACCTTCAGTTGACCAAGATGCTGAAAGCATGCAAGAAGAAAAATGAAGAAGAAGACAAAGAAGAGGGTTGTTGGAGGAGAAAGGGAGAAAGAAGAAATAGAAGGAGTAGGATGAAGAGGATGAGGAAGAAAGAAACAGAACTGTGCAGACACCAGTCATTCAGAATTTGATGTCTCTATCTTTCTGAATGTGGCAGTTTATGGGCTACATGTGAGCATAGGAGGTCAAAGTAATCAACTCAGACTCAGGGCAACGCTGGCACACTTTTAAACTTACAGTCATAAGTTATATGTTAATGAATGCCTGCCTACTCAGAGACTGCATATGTATCTAGAAAGTTAAAGAGAGTATATTTCATAAAATATAATGTTATTTTTAAATAGTATTTTAAATATCACTTAAAATTATGCTCACGTTGATAATAGTGGGACTGTGAAATGACTCAGTTTCTTTTCATGTATGTAAGGGCTGGGGAGTTGACTTTCAGCTCTAGGACTAGCTACTCTTAAGTATACAATGTGACAGAAACAAGAGAAACCATTTTCAACAAAGCAGAAAGGGAAAAAAGACAATTCCACACAGTTGTTCTCTGATCTCTATACATTCACTGCAGGTTACAGGTGTCTGCATCCTTAAACCTGCAGATAATGATGATTACAATGATGATGATGATGAAGATGATGATGATAAATCTTTTAGAAAAATTCTTAACATTGTTAATATTTTATTGTATTTGAGAAAGGCTCATATAATTTAAATTTCATTTTTATTAATTCATTTTTTGATTAATGTATATACACAATCTGTTTGCATACAGATGTGCACACAGACTATGTGTTGAGCCCATAGAACAAATTCTGAGAGTTGTTTCTTGATTTCCATATATACATGGTTCCATGTAATGAACATAGAAGGTAAGGAAGGCTTTGAAGTACTTGTAAAACTAAACTGGCTCTCAACTCTATCAATGTGTTTTTTTAGACATATAAGCCAAATTGAAGATCCAAAAAGTAAAGTCAACCATAATCTTTCTCAAAAATTATCACCGTAAATTCTTTATTTGCAAATTTTGTCAAAATCAGGGTTTTGCAATTCCTGTTTATAGACAATAATGAGTGACAAAAATAAATTCCATTATACTCCACACTAAAAGCTGACTTCATAGCAGAGATGTACCCTCAAATTAAAAAAAAATCCCTTCAAATTCAAAACTATATTACACGTAGAAGGAAAAGAATTAGGAGTCATCTTAATGCTATGTACCTTTAGCAAAACAGGAGAATGCAATTTTTCTCTAGACCCTGAGTTATCTAGTTTCAGGTTCATGTCCACTCAAGCAATGATGGGTATGCATTTCATCTTATGGTGTGATCTTAAGTTAAATCAAATATTTTTTGGTTACACTTACAAATTTCACCCCACCACCTCACTGCTATATTTTACAGTCAAGATAGCATTACAGAGCAAATGTTTTATAGCTGGGGTGCTTTAAATGAATTTGAATCTATCAACATGGCTACTCTGGCGAAAGATCACATCCAAAGATATGATTCTCTCAGAATGAAGACACACCCTGGATTACAATGTGATCTTGCTGGAATACGGACAGATCACTAGTACACACATTAAATTCCTAACAATTAAGTTAAAGGTCATTTTTAGAAAGAAGTAACCATGTTTGAAAATATGTCTAATTGAGGGGCAGACAAAGTAATGAATCAGAGAAAGATTTGACAAAATGAGTCAGAGATACAATAGCCCCAAATCCAATGAGAATAGCAGAAGAAGAGAGGCTACTTAACAGCAGTGAGAGAGAAAAAATGTGGGTGGTGTGGTATTTTGTGAGTGGCTATGTATAGTATTTTGTATGTATTACAATTTTACTGGAATAATTTACAGAGACACATTACAGAAAACAAGCTATACACACGTGAAGACAGAACAAGCCAGAGAATAAGAAGGAGCCAGAACATTAGAACATATTGCCAAAGTTATTATGAGGCCATGCAGAGCAATTCAATGAGAAGCTTAGAGAAGCCAGATTAAATCAGTCAAGTTACTAGATTAGATTGTATAGAGGCTGGAAGTTTCCATTTCTTTGTCAAGGAATAATTAGAAGAGAGAAGGAAATGCCCTGGACTCAGCCCAAGTCATGTAGTTGTACAGCTTTGTTATGACTCTCATCCTATCACTTGATCTGAGAAAATAAAAGGGACATTTACAGTGTGGTGTTGATCTTTCATCTCTGGTATCATAGTATCTTCTAGTAACATATCTGAACACTAGTCAGTAGTGGTGAAAGCTCTAAGTGGTCATCAGTTCAAATCAATTTCTCTCTTCCATGAGTTATGTAGGTGTTGTCTTCAGCAATAGAACTTTGTTACCTGTTTGTGAACAGCAACCTGTAGCCTTGGCAACAGTCTCAGTAGTTTGGGAGTTTAAATGGGATCAGTTTGCTTAATAATTCAATTAAATTTAACCAAAATCTGATACTGAAATCTTCATTTGGTGACAAGAAATATCCATCTATGGCTTTGTATTCTATATAGTTGGGTAATTTTGCTTCCCTACCTTTATATAAGTATTTTAGGAAGCTTCTACTGTATTAGGTTTACATATTTCCTCTCCAATGTTCCTTTATGTTAGCTGTTTCTTGCAGTATTTCCTCTCTCCCTCAATCTTCCATACCCTCCTGTCTTAACCCTCCCATTCCAGTATCTCCATTCCATACCTCCATAATATGTATTCTAATTTCTTTCATAGAAACATCTTGCCATTCTTCCTAGTCTCTTACTCTATATTTAACCTCTGTGTTTCTATGGATTATAGTTTTCTTATCTTTGAATTAACAGCTGATATCACATGTAAATGAATGAACACCATGCTTTTGCTTTTGGGTCTAGGCGAGACAGGAGGTCCTTGTCCTATGAAGGCTGGATACCCAAGGGTGGGGGAATTCAAGGGTGGAGAGGTGGGAGTGGGTGGGTGAGTGGAGACACATCCTCATAGAAGCAGAAGGAGGGGGATGGGATAGGAGGTTTTTGGGTGGGGGACAAATGGAGAAAGGGGATAACATCTGAAATGTAGATAAAAATATAGAATAAAAAATTCATTTAAAAAATCTCTCATCTTTTTAGCCATTCATGTGTTGATATACAATGATTCATCTTGGGTATATGCTCAAGAGTAGTATAGCTGGATCTTCACATTGATCAATTCCTGTAGAGAAATATTAATCCAGAAGTTCGGTTGCTCTGAGAAGAATCACATCCAAAGAACATCTAAGTCTGTGTGATTCATCAGGAATAACAATCCTTTAATTCCTTTTCCATTAACACATTGCATAGCTGTAGAGTAGGGACAACCTAGTCTTGTTCCTCATTTATATGGAATTGTTTTCCTTTGAGTATAAAAAAAATGTTGACTATTGGCTTGTTTTAAATTGCCTTACTGTGTCAAAGTATGTCTTTTGATTCCCTACTCTATTTAAGACATTTATCATGAAGGACGTTAGATTTTATCAGTCCTCTTTCTGCATCTAGTGAGATGATCATGCAGTTTTGCCTTTCAGTTTGCTTATATGGTGAACTACATTTGTCACTTTTTTTTTTGTTGAACCATTTCTGCTTCTTTGCATGAAGCCTAATTGACCATGATGACTGCTCTTTTTTGATATGTTGTTGGGTCCAGTCTGCATGTATTTTACTCAGAATTTTTGGATTGAAAAATTTGAAGAATGTTAGTGTCAGTTCTTCTTTGAGAGTATAGTAGAATTTGTGTAGTAAATAAGTCAGGCAGATTACATAAATGGTTTAGTTTTATTAAATAAAGAATCCTGGATGTGATAAATTTTAACCTGGTAATTTTATTTTGTGCACAGCACCATTCATATTACTATTCTTTTCATCTGCTTGACAATGGTGGTAGAATGCTATGGGATAAAAATTTTCTTTTACATATTAGATATCTCCACTGTGTTGTGCCTTGTCCTGTGTGCATCTACAGTCTGATGGAAAAGTTCAAATTCTCAACTAGGAGCTTGTGTATTTTAGCTATAAAGTTAGCTTTTACTGTATCCTGAGCATAGTTGGTCCTTTGTGGCTATAAAATGAGAGGTGTTATGTGGTTTGCTATCAGGATGATGTGCACGGTTATGAAAACAAAAAGTAGCTAATGTTACACACATTTACTCAGATGTTTGACAAAGCACCTAGCTAATATAAAATGATCTTCATTGAAGAACAAGGAAAGAAATCTCAGCATGTTCTTTCACAAAACTCCTTAGAAGTTCTTACCACCACTAGTAATTATCTTTTCCTCTTTATTAAAAAGGTTCTAAGGTCATAATATACACCTTCTATATTTATAGCGAGAAATTGAAGATAATTTAGCAGACACATTTTCATGTCTTAGATGTTTAATATTTTATACAATTATTGTAAAAGTATTCTCTGAAATATTTCATTAAGATAAAGAAACATTTTTGAATGCAATATACATTTATAAAGGTATTACTTAATAGTACATTTTGAGTAGACTGAAAGATTGTGCTGCAAATTAGTGAGAATGAGATGGGACATATTACAGAGTGGAGAGGAGTATATGGGAGACTGTAGGAAGGAAAGTGAGGGGAGAATGTTAAATTTAAATTTTAATATAAAACTTAAGATATAAAAGTGTGCTTTGAATCTAAATTACAGAGCACCTTAGTTATTTGACTTTCAGGCTTACGTTGAGTATTTAAACATAAAGTCCCTGAATTCACAGCGAGATTTCATATATAACAAGATATAAAATTTTTTCATGATGATAGTATTTATCACATCAATTTTATTTTTTTATTTTTGAAGATGTACATGATGTCAATTTCTATTTTAAGAATTCGTACATAAGCAATTTTAGTGTTTCTAATTTTAAAAATCTTTTTTTAAACAAAATGTTTACATAGATTTGGATACTATGCATTCTTATACTTTGTGGTGTCAAATATTTTAATCTATATCTTAAATAATTCATTCTCCCTTATTCCCGTAGGTCTACTTTCAGCTCTGAATTGCCACAACTATGTGTCCTATTATTATGTAATCCTCAAAGTCCAAGTGGTTCTGTTTATATAATGCAGACTGTGCAGACAAGATTATACATTAATGTTACAATTTATCTTTATGGATTTATTTATTGATTTGTACAAAACATAAGAGATTCCAATAATACTAAATTTATGTTCTATACTTAATAAGAAAGAAATATATTTATGATATATGAAATTATTTCGTGTTTTAAATGACATTTTATACCTTGTGACCAAGTTATAACATCAAGACATTCTTTATAAAAAATCCAACTTTTATCACTTTATAATTACTATTGTACTCATATATTTTACTGTAGTTTGATTTTTAATATTTCACATGAACCCAGAAAAGCACTGCATTTTCATAAACCTCTAATTAACCTTATGAGATAGAATGCAAACTCTAGTGCTGATAACAACAGCATGATTGCAATATTGGAAAGAACTCACCACAACCCAAAAGTTGATAATTCAAGAAATCTAGATTATTTCTTGTAGAATAAATAGTCTATGTTAAAATCCATTCTAAAGTAAAAAGTATAAACAACGTATATATTCAGAAATTTATTAAGAAACTTAATTTAGGTTGACTATGAAATTCAAAACATATTCAGTTTAGTTAAAATCAACAAAGAGATTTAATGTATCAGTACTAAAGATATTGATACAATACTATTATATCTGTTTTCTGTTATTTGTTGATTTGGAGAACCAGATGGCTACAGGAGAAGAGTATTCCTTCCACTCAGATATGACAGATGCCCTGAGATTCTGGTACTGTGTAGAAGGCACGTACTGGAACATGTTATTGGAAGGTAATAAAATATGGTAAATATTAAGAACAAATGGATATTCATGTATATTCACACATGTAACAATTACTAAGCAGCTAGTATTTGGACTTGATACAGATATTAATGATCAAGATGACAAGGAGCAGGGACTTGATAAAAACAAAAGCATGTAAAGCAACCAATTAGAGTAGTTGATATTATCTTTGCTGGGAGCATATAAACACTCAAAAATAACTCCAGAACCTATATATGTATGTATATATATGAAGTGTATGTATGTGTGACTCATTTGAAAATCAACAAATATTACTTGCTCTATTAGTCATGGTTAATTAAGCCCTATGCACTACATCAATGCTACCCAAAAATTTCATCTACACTAACCCCACATCCTATAGAAGGCTAATATCTAAATTACATAAAGAACTCAAGAAGTTAACCACCAAAAAATCAAACAACCCAGTCAAAAAATGGGGCATAGAACTAAACAAGAATTCACAACAGAGGAATCTCGAATGGCTGAGAAATACCTAAAGAAATATTCAAAGCTCTTAATGATCAAAGAAATGAAAATCAAAATGACCTTCAGATTCCACCTTACATCGATCAGAATGGCTATGATCAAAACCTAAGGTGACAGCTCATGTTCAGAAGGACATGGAGAAAATAAGAGGACTCCTCTATTTCTGATGGTATTGCAAACTGGTACAACCACTCTAGAAATCAATCTGGAGGTTCTTCAGAACATTGGAAACAGATCTACCTGAAGACCCAGCAATACCACTCTTGGGAATATACCCAAAAGATGTCCCACCATGCCACAGAGACTCGTGTTCCACTATGTTCAGAGTGGCCTTATTTGTTAGAGCTAGAAGCTTAAAAAACTCAGATGTTCCATGACAAAAGGATGGATACAGAAATTCATCTACAAAAGGCAAACTCTCCCAAGCTGAAAATCTATACCTAGAAACAAATTCTTTGATTTATTCCCTTCAATCCATTTCCCGCTTTTGTCATTTGCAGACCTCAATGTTACTCTGTTCCTGTCAGTTTTTATATCATTTCAAAGAACCACTTTTCCTAAGTGTCATTTTGTTATTATTATTTGGGTTTTGCTTTGATCTGATTGTAATTGTGCTCTTAGTTTTTTGATCTTGGAGGAAAACAAATAGTACAGAATTTCCTTTGGTTTTACAGAAGCACACAGTTAAGAGACTTGGGATTTTAGAGACTTTAGATTTCTAAAGTGTCAAAAAATTTAAGGACTAGGACTTTTAATAGTGTACTATGTCTTATAATGTGATATTAACCTGAAATCTTTGGAACATTCTTTAACAGCAATGATTTTGTATCAATTTTACAAAAGGTGGACTTATGATGACTAATCTTGGTTCTCAACTTGATATACCTGATATATCCTCAGTTAAAAAATTGTATTGATCAAATTGACCCATGGGTATGCTTTTGTGATAGATTATTGATTGATTATTGATAATTGAGAGCCCATAGGACAGTAGAAATTACTATCACTATTCCTAGGCCAATGGGTCTGGTATATATCTTAGCTGAACCTGGAAGCAAACCAGTATACAGCATTTATTCATGATGTCTACTTTAGGTCTTGTAGCAGTTTATCTTAATGATGAATTGTGACTTAGAAGTTTCAACCATATAAGCCCTTTTTTTCTCCAAATTGCTTGTGGTCATGGTATTTATCAAACCAATAGAAAGTAAACTTGAAAAGCAACAAAACTAATTAAGATCTTATAAAGTCATAAATAATAATATTTTAGTGGTACCTAATCTCATTTACTTGTTAATTTTTATATTACCTTTTCTTTTTCTGTGACTCTATGTATGTGTGTTGTTTCTTTGTATGAATTTGTACATATGTGCATGTCCTAGCATTTCATGTCATAACTGTGGAGTCAGATAATAACTTACCAGAGAATTTTATCTATCCTTTGGATCAAATTCATGTCTTCACATTTAGATATAAGACCCTTTAGCTATAAAGATCTTTTGTACCCAATAAGAATATTCTGTTAAAAATATATTGTTGACATTACATATATATACATATATATATATATATATATATATATATATATATATATATATAATGTGTATGAAAACACATTCGTATTTTAAACATTTTTACATGATTCCTAATATATGTGAGCACAATGGGAAAAATACACCTCACATTCAATTCTAGATTAGCTCCTTATTTGTAACCGCTGCTATGTGTTCCAAATACAAATACATTTTTTCTGTACAAATATAATCCTGTTTTAATTTACTGTTATTTTCAGATGTTTTCAACAGGTATTGATATTATTTTTATGAATCTTATATAATACATATAAAAATAAAACTTTAAAATAAAAGTTTTAAGTGTTAATATGGTATCTGTGCCTTACAAATGCAGTCAAAGTTTTAAATATCTGATCAATATTTCAGCAACAAAATTAATATGCATTCCCTAATTACTTGGGAGGTGGGCTATGTATACTGACATGTGAGAATATTTTGAGGTAGATGCTTCCCTTACATTTCAAATTTATATCATGAATGGTAAAATATTATTAATGCTTTTGATGTCCCTTTTTATTTTATTTTTATTTTATTCATGCAACTTATTAGAACCATCTGCCGTATGACCTGGATCATTTATATAATTTTAAATATAAAATGAATCTTAACTACTTCAAACTCATTTACATAGCTAAGAAACTTTTGAGGTTGTAAGCTTAAAGTCCCTAACCTACCCTCAAGTAATGAAATAAATATCAAAATCTGCTCAATAAAATAGAAAAGGGACATCAAAAACATTAACGTTTTATCTTGTCCCTGATTTTAGTGGGATTACTTCAAGTTTCTCTCCATTTAATTTGATGTTGCGTGTTGGCTTGGTGTATATTCTTTTTATTTTATTCAAGTTTGTGCCTTGAATTCCTAATCACTCCAAGACTTTTAACATGAAGGGGAGTTATTTTGTCAAAGGTTTTGAAGTATCTTATGAGATGACCATGTAATTTTTTTTCTTTGAGTTTGTTTATATAGAGGAATACATTGATGGATTTTTTTCCTTTTTAAAATATTCCTCTTTTTATTTAATTTTTTTCTACACTCCAGATTCACCCCTGGGATATCTACTTACTCATAGTGAATGATGCTTTTGATTATGTTCTTGGATTTGGTTTACAAGAATTTTGTTGAGTACTTTTGCATAGATGTTCATAAGTGAAATTGATCTGAAGTTATCTTTTGCATTGGGTCTTTGTGTGGTTTAGATATCAGGGTGACTTTGGCTTCATAGAATGAGTTCAGCAGTGTTGCTTTTGATTCTATTTTGTGGAATAGATGAGGAGCATTTCTATTAGCTCTTCTTTAAATGTTGGTTTTAGTGCTAAAACCATCTCTGCCCCTGGACTTTTATTGGTTGAGAGACATCTTTTTCATTGCATAAACTTCACATCGGTGTTTTTGTTTGTTTGTGTGCTTTTTTGTTTTTAATCATTCCATTTGTTCATATCTCAAATGATATCCCACTTTGCTCTTACCCCTCCACAAACCACTCCCCATCCCACATATGCCCTCTCCCCCTCCGTTTTGCCTCTATGAGGATGTTCCCCCATCCACCCACACTCTCCTGCCACACTGCTCCATCATACCCCTATGCTAGGGAGTCAAATCTCCTCAGGACCAAAGGCCTCCCCTCCCACTGATGTCAGACAAGGCCATCCTCTGCTACATATATATCTGGAGGCATGAATCACTCCCTGTACACTCCTTCGTTGGTGGTCTAGTCCCTGGGAGCACTGGGTGATCTGGCCATCCTATGTTGTTCTTCCTGTGGGGTTGCAGTCCCCCTCTATTCTTCCAGTCCTTCTGCCAACTCCACCACCAGGGTCTCTGAGCTCAGTCTGATGGTTGGCTCCAAGCATCCATATCTGCCTTGGTCTGTTGCTGGGAGAACCTTCCAAGGAACAGCCATACAAGGTTTCTGTCAGCATCTCTTGGCAACACCAACAATTTGGGCTTGGGAGACTTTCAATGACTCCTTCTAATTTGTAAAGAGTTAAGGGACTCTCTAGGTAGTTTACTTGATTTTGATTTAAGTTTGGTCAGGGGTATGTGTCTAGAAAATCATCTATTTCATTTAGTTTTTCCAATTTTGTGGAGTACAGGTTTTTGAAGTAAGACCTAATGATTTTTTGAATTTCCTTAGTTTCTGTTATTATGATTCCTTTTAATATCTGACTCTGTTAAGTATCAAAGTCTGTAGGTAGTCTCTTTGCCTTTTAGTTATTTTGGCAAAGAGTTTGTCTATATTGCTGAATTTTTTTTAAAGAACCAGCTCTTAGTTTTGTTGATTCTTCTTTATTGTTTTATTTGTTTTAAGTGATTAATTTCAGCCACAAGTTTGTGGATTTTGTGCTGTCTACTCATGATGGGTGTGTTTGCTTCATTTTTTTTCTAGAGCTTTCACATGTGCCATTATGATGCAAGTTTGAGATCTCTCCAATTTTTTTCATGAAGGCACTTAGTGCTATCAATTTTCCTCTTAGCATTGTTTTAATTGTGTACTAGAGGTTTGGATTTGTAGTGCCTACCGTTTCATTAAAATGTAGAAAAGTTTATAACTTTTTTCACAAGCTATCAATTTATTTAATTTATAAAGAAACTTTCAGGAAACAGTATCAAAGTCTGAATATGAGATGAAAAATAAATTGTTCATCTGTTAATGAACATGACTGGGTCTTCAGGTTATAGGCTATTACAAAGTAAAATATTATTAAGGTAAACTATTATCATATAAATGTTTTAAATTGAAATGACTGGAATATCAGATATTAAGATATATAAATCCTACTTCTTCTTGAATACCTGGAGTAATTCTCAAGTCCTGGAGAATGGGATAATTAAAAGAAACAGATTTTAAACTCATCTTTCTAATACAGTTATCTGTTAGGGCATAGTAATATGTTCAGTGATACAATTATTGATATCTATAATATGAACAAAATTACCTTCACAATAAAGATGAAACTCTGTTGGTCAATATAGACAGAAAATCATACCTATGATTCTACATACAAAAACACATGAAATTTATTTTGAGATCTGAAGTCGTGTAATAGATAAAAGTGCAGGGGAAACACTTCGAGGAGATTGGCATAGACACAGGTGTTCTGAATAGGAATCCAGCCGCTGGGAAATAATAGCAAGAACTGAAAGCTGGTGTTGCATAAAATTAAAATGCTTTTTCACAACTGGAACAGCAATAATGAGTGACTACATAATGCGTGAGGGAAATAATTAAGCACCAATACATCTAATAGTCAATTAACATTTAGAACGTACAATTTTATAATTCTAAATGACAAAATAATCAATTATATCAACAGCCAGTATAATGAAATTTGCAGGAAATTTTCAAAAGAAACAAATAATAATCAATAAACATAAGTATAGCTAACTTAATATCTACCAAGTAATAAAAAATCAGAATTGCTTTGAGAGCTGAGTTTACCCCAACCTGAATGCTTTTTATCAAGTAAATAAATGGTAGTGAGAATTCATGGAAATTGGTAAGGCAAATACAAAAGATTGTCTATCCATTCACTATAGAAATCAATTTGGCAGCTGCTCAAAAAATTAAAAGAATTATCATAAGATCTTGACAGATCACTCCTAGGAAAACATCTAGAGGAACCCAATGTTTCTTGTCAAAGAGACACAGAACACTAATGTGCATTTATCCATTTTATACAGCCTGTAGGTATTCCCTCATCCTTTTCACTCCTCATCAGAGGAGTAGACAAATGAAGAGTGAACAAATGAAATACCATAAACACAATTGATGTCATGGTTTATGAGTATATCAGCTTATTTCTTGGATAGACAGTGAGACATTTCTTATAATATCTAAAAAGCTTTTCCATTTGTGAGTAGTTGATACTTGTGATGTTTTATAACCTGTTAAAATCAGTTTTCTAATTTTGATAAGTTTGATAAGATGTTCTAGTATCAAAAAATTCTGCCTACCATAAAACAATTTCTATCTTTTATAATTTTCTTTTCTTGCTAATCTTTATTCTGAAGGAAAGATATGCATTCCAAAGGCAGTCTGTTCTCTCTCTCTCTCTCTCTCTCTCTCTCTCTCTCTCTCTCTCTCTGTATCTGTCTCTCTCTCTCCTTTTTCTCCTTGTGTGAGTTAGATTTTGTGAAATCTTTAATATGAATATATTGCAATGATTCTTCACTAGAAATAATCATTACACATACTTTTAATAATCATTGATTTTAATCCAAGTAGTTATGAGGCAGAAGGGTACTGAGTTTATGTCCTTTTTTTTCTGCTGATTTCATAACGTTATTTTATTTTGCTTTTGAAAACAAAGAACAAAAAAGGGATCGATATCCATTTGTTTCTGACTTTTCTTTTTTTTAATAATTTATTTTTTCTCAAATTGTAATTCATTCACACAGGGGTTATAAACACAGATAGGCAGGATATGAGGAAGGGAATGACACTGGAGTGTGGGTGTTCAGGGGGAATTCAGATATCATCAGAACTGGATATCGGCTGAGTGATGGTTCAGGGGACAATTCACTATGACTCTGCCTATGACTCACTTGTCCTTATCTAAGTTGGTATTGTTTGCCAAGGCTACCTATTGACAAGGTCTATGGCTACTCAGGCTTGTAAATTTCCACAAAAGCTGCCTGTTTACATAAGCTTATAGCCATCTGTTTCAGTGTTTTTCCACTGAGACCCAAGACTTGGTGTTAGTATTCATGTATAACAGGCCTATTGCTGATTTTAGCCCTATGGTTGATTTTAGGCCTTCAGTGTGGAAGCAGGGCTGCCCCTGACATCTCCTCCCTTATCTAAGTATAGAAGGGTTGTGGCAATTCTAATCTTGCGAAGGCGGGGATAGAGGCCTGACGTCCAGTACTTGAAGGGGACCTTGTAATGGCAAGCCAGCCAGCCAGGTAGAATAATAATCTATCTCAAAACTGTCAATCACTTCATCAACTAAACAATCAATCAACTGGATAAATCAATAAACATTAACATTTCATTGCCACTACATTCATAAATAAGGAGCTACATCAAACTTTACTAACAAGGCTATCCGAAAACAAAAAAAGAAAAATGAAAAAAAAAAAAACTTTCCTAAGTGTACGTTTCCTGGTTGATTAGCCAATGCTAACCATTCAGCCCTAGAAATATATACAAGCCCTCAACGCTGAATAGAAGTACAGTTTATATTTACATATTTATTTTTAGATGTACATATAAAAATGGTTAAATAAAATGAGGTCCTGTGGAATTGGGAGGGTTCACCAATGAACATGGAAAGAGTAACAGGGGAAGATGATATAGTTATACTTTAATTAAATGGAAATATAACAGACAGCAGAATATAGAGAAAGAACAATTTCCATGCGTCTGTGGGGGATTCATTCCCATATATCTACTACATTTGGTTCTTTAAACATATATTTAGTCTGGGAATTTTGTACATGTGCAAGCCAGAAGAAAACAGCAAGAAGAAAGTCTCTTTCTATCATGTAGGCTATGCTAGCTGAACTCATGTCATCAGGCCAAGCAGCAAGCTTTTACCCATTGAATTATTTACTAATTTGCATTTTGAATTCATCTTTGGAGTACATCAAACTTTTAAGAGAATTGTGTTAATTCATAAATTAGATTTCTGTATTTCCTCCAGTTATATGGCTTCTGACAAAGGTAGTGATGTATCTGCCACTACAGGAGTTATACAGACAAGTTTGTCCTGTGAAGAATTGCCCTGCACTTTACAAAGTAAGTTTTCATGCTCAGATTTTGGGGAATATATGGTAAATATGTTTTTGATATTTAATGATGTCCTTCAATGCTCTGATGTCTTGCAGCCCTGCTTCACATGTCTACCATATTCCTAAGACATACCTTTGTCTTTCCATGAACCACTATATGTTTAATTTTAGTATTGACTGACAGTTTATAAGAAGCATGTTCTTTAAGCAACTCATACTTTTATCACCTCAGCATTGTGTGATTTAAAATAATTTAAGTGCTTGGTCAATCTAAACTCAGAAAATTAATTTACTCTTCAGAATATCTGTCAGACCTAGTGATCATCATATCATGATATCTTCAATTATAATATAATTGAATATAATATAATTGAATATAATGCCCCCACCTATGTAGGGAGGGTGATAGTGTGAAAATAATAGTCATTCCTTGAAATAAAGGATGTATTTCTTTTCAGTTTTTATTGAAAAATACAATTTTTATACAACATTCTTTTAGCATGGTTTGTGATTTTTGGCTTATGACCAACCTTGGTGTGATCTATTTCATTTTCTTATTATATTTTATTTTATTGTATTTTTAAAAATGAATGAATGCATGAATGAGTGAATGAAAACCTAGCCACTTTGGCAAGGCTAACAAGTGAACTGTCATTTACTCCTGTTGGGAGAGTGAAAAAAATAGTTTATTTTTTTTTCAGTATACTGACACTGGCTTCATTAACCACTCTAGGACAGACATCATTTTGAATATTTGACCTATAGGTAATGGAGTACACATGTGGTCTGTGTAGGTATGTGTGTCTGTCTGTATCTATCTGTGTGTCTCTCTCTGTGTGCATGTATGTCTGTCTGTGTCTGCTTGTGTGTTTGTCTGTGTGTGCATGTCTGTCTGTCTGTGTCTGCTTGTGTGTGTTTGTGTGTCTGTGTCTGTGTCTGTGTGTGCGAGTTTGTCTGGGTATGTGTATGTCTTTGTCTGTCTATGTATGTGTGTATGCTCATGTGTGTATGCATGCCCCTGTGTGTATGTGCTTGTGTGGACTTTTATCTAATTACAGTTTGGTGTTTTGTGGTTTTGTTTCCTTTTGTTTGTTCCATTTCATTTTGAATGTCTGTTTATTCCTTTTTTTCAGTTTTGGTGCTGTTATTGTTGTATTCGGTATTTGTTTATTTCTTGAAAAAAGCTTTCAGTTGGGAATGCAGGGAGAAGGAGAGGATCTGGAAAAAACTTTGGTAGGGTAAAGAATATTATTTAAATATATATAAAGTTAAAATTGTTTCAAATAATAAAATCACTTTAAAGAAATAACATAAAACAAGGGAACAAATTACAAAGGAGAAAAAAGCAAATGAAACAAACAATAAAAGGATTTACTCTTTGAAAATAGCGATATGACTGTATTCACACATGTATTCATGTGCATAAACACATACTAGCCTAATTCTCATACTAGTAATGAGAAATATTTCTAACTTTAGAAGGAACTGGCACACTGGTTTTTCTCATGGCTGTGTAATATTTTGATTATTTTATTGGTATAAAAATTTACTGTTGCAATACTTCTTTCCCCTTAGCTGATATATTTGAAAGGGTAAACTTGAGGTTATGAAACCTGAAAACTTATTTTGTCGACCAAACTCTAGCTCTAGAAACAATTGATTTTGTTACTATAAAAAGAAATATTAATTAGAATAATGATCACAACTTTAAGTAAATTATACATGATAGTTTAAATATTTATCATATATTAAAATATCTATCAGTCTGTCAATTAAAATTTTTTTTTTTTAAATTTATTTTTAACTCTAAATTTTATTCCCCTCCCGGTCCACCCTTCAACTGTTCCACATCCCTTATCTCCTCCCCTCCCCCATGTCTCCACAAGGATGTCCATACCATTTATTCCCCATCTCACCAGACCTCTAAACACCCTAGGGCCTCCAGTCTTTTGAGGGTTAGGTGCATCTTCTCTGAATTAAACCAGACGCGGCAGTCCTCTGCTGTATATGTGTCAGCTGGTGCATGCTCCCTGATTGGTGCTTCAGTGTTTGACAGATCTCAGGTGTCCAGATTAATTGAGATTGCTGGCGATTACAGGATCGCCATCCTCAGCTTCTTCCTGCTTTTCCCTAATTCAACAACAGAGGTCAGCAGCTTCTGTTCATTGATTGGATGGAAATATCTGCATCTGACTCTTTCAGCAGCTTGTTGGGACTTTTGGAGGGCAGTCGTGATAGGTCCCTTTTTGTGAGCACTCCAGCCACAGTAGTAGTGTCAGGCCCTGGGACCTCCCCCTGTGCTGAATTCTTTCTTTTTACTGTAACACTTAAAATTTAAAAATACTAGTAGAAAAATATTAGTAGTTATGCACTTAGTTCTTCATTGTATAGTGGTTCATCTATGGAAAAAACTCACTTATGAAGATGAGGATACATCCTAAAATAGGAATCAGAGGTGAAAATGCACATTATTCTTTCTGGCCATTTCTAGTTGAAATAAAATTACAATTTGTCTCAGTTGTAACTCACAGATATTATCATAATAATTATTCAATAAATTCTGAAAATTATGTACCTAACCACCACCTGGAATTTTAAGATTTATAAATAAGATATAGAGTGTTTTAAAACCACTAGCCCAATGTTTAGAAATTTGATTATATAATATATATATTTATTATATTATATATAATAAACATAATATTTGTACTATTTTATATAAAATTGATATTTCAATCAACCAAAAACTTCTGTTAAAAAGACAAATTCCAAGCTGTGAAGTAACTTTAGTACAATGGCGTTAGTAATATTTGCTTCTATTAATCTTCAAAGGAGCAATGAATCCCTGAATAAGGTTAATAAGTGAATCCTACATCATCAAGAAAAGCAGAGCATCACTGTCTCTGTATTTTATATACATATCACAGAGTACATGAAAATTATAAATCAGAAAATAACGTCTAATTTTGGCTGGATTTATAAAATACTGTTATCAAATAATAAAATGATTTTGTCAACTTCAGTAAATTGCTAAAGCCCGTATCTTTCTTACCAATAGTGTGCCTTACGTGTGATTGTACAGGGACACAGAGCATTATGTGTAATGTTTATGTCATATGTTGGATAATAAATACAAATAGTAATTATGGGAATAAAACTGTGATGAAGATTCTAACTGAGCTACTTGCACACAACCATTCAGGCATTTCCTGTGGTCCTGTATGACCACTTATAATGGGTTTCAACTTAATTTATATTATGTAATTAACTAACATCAAATCCAGTGAGGAAGCTTTCCTTACTCAAAAAAGTTCATTATAATAATGTAAATAATTTTCACAGTTTGAGAGAAGTGATAATGTTTAAGCCAGTTACTCTGAAGCATTAAACACTAACATGAAGCTGGGTATCTTAACCTTGAGGACTCTCGAATACCAGTCACCTGGGGAGACTTACATCTCAGTGTGAAACACATGTGTTATTTTCTGTCTTTCTGGCAGATGTAATTCAAATTTTTAAAACTATAAATATTTGACTACAGCTGCTAAAAGTGTACTGATACTGGATGTTGAAGGAGACTCAGACCAAGATATTGATACTTTCTTACTAAGCAAACAGTAAAGACATACTCTGTGGTGATTCATAGCATGTATTCATTATTCACATTGAATTTTGCTTTTATGTTTTATTAACCTCATGGACATATTTACTTCTAATAATGATACTTAGTTTGTAAGACTACATGTAAGAAAAGTATATTTATCAATTTATCTGTCTATTTATACATCTATCTGCATATATATTACTCTGATATATATATATGTGTCTGTGTGTGTGTGAAGGGATAGATATATCTGTGTGTATATGTATGTGTGTTTTCTAAATATAAAATTTATAGTTCAAATTGACTTTTATGATTTATTTTTTAAAAAGTGTCGATAATATGTTTATTTCATGTATTTCTATGGTGAACAAGAGGAAAGGACAAGCTCTAGTTTCATGTATTTTCAAGATCTGAGGTAGCTTCAGAGTAGATTCAGTTAGGAATTGAATCTACCTATGTATGTATGATATTTTCAAAAGAATTAAAATGAATTGTATTATATACAATATAGATCATAAAATGTAAGTTCTTAACTGTTAATCAAACACACTATTCACACTGAAATAGCACTGGAATATAACCAAATATGTGATTTTTCTAGTTCTTATTAACATAAAGATTTACATTTTGCGTTTGTCCAACAGAAATTCTAAAGATTTCAAATAATGTCATGTACAGTTTCTA
Organism: Grammomys surdaster; assembly: GCF_004785775.1. Taxonomy (NCBI): domain Eukaryota; kingdom Metazoa; phylum Chordata; class Mammalia; order Rodentia; family Muridae; genus Grammomys; species Grammomys surdaster. Next base: position 19,660,355 of record NW_021604597.1, on the reverse strand, counting down.
ATGTCACAGTATTTTGATTAACAAAAGTATAAGGTAGCAAGTTATAAAAAAAAGAAAAGATTCAATATGTTATCATCAAATTTAAAAACAGAATAAGTCACTTCAATAAAAATTCTAATATCAGTGTTTTATGTTCATTTACTTCTTATTTCCCCAAATCCTGTTTTCTGATAGAAACACTGTTCTATCCATTTTTACATGATGTATTGTTCCCCAATGAAAGGAAGTAAGTTAAGGCCCTCATGATATCTTTTGACATTCCATTGCTAAAATGAACTAACTTGTACTTTGTTACAGATAAGCATTCTGAAACGCTCTATTAATATCTTTATTTTGTTATCATGGTTTGATTAATGTGTGATAAATTACCATTACAGATGATTAAATTAGTCAGTTTTGACAGCTGTCTTCAGTAGAAGCATCTCAAAACCATGTCACACTATTCAAGGGAAGTGTGGTCATTCTTACTCAATAATATCTCCTAAAAGCCATCTCGTCTTTTGTCTCTTTCACCTCTGCCCAACTACTTCGTTAAGGAATTACTCATTTACTTGTTGTCACTGTCATTTTGGCATTTTCTAAAGGTTTAAGAAAATATGATATACACTCATTTGGTAAAACTTTTAATATTTATTTTATTGATTTACTGATTTTAATTAGTTAATTTTTAAGTGGCATTCCGTCATATGATCCAAAAAACCTACACATTCATTTATCTATTGATAATTTGAGTCGATATTTTATACAAGCTATCACAAATAAAATCATTGTAAACATATGCACATTTATTTTTGCAATGATTGAAAATTTATCTTCTACTAGGCATATATATATATATATAGCAATGAAATCACTATTTTAATTGTTTACATTTTAGAAATTTTCTAAAAGTGCTTTAAATTGTTATCTGAGTTACCTAAGAATATATTTCTTTTCCTGAATGTCTATAACAAGTTTACACATTCTGGTATAGCATACATAAGAAGTTATCACATTATAGTTTTAATATTTTTTGACATTTGCTGAGACTGATAATCTGCTAAAAACAAGTTATTAGGTAAACGCTTTTTATAGTTACACTAGTGTCACCAGTGTGAGAATATTTAGCTTATTTTTATAGTGTTGCTCTTTCCCTCTATGCTAAATCTCACTTAGCTTTGAGATAGTACATTATATTCTAGAAACAAATCCCTTGTTACATACTGGTTTTAAATGGTTTTACAAATTATTTCTTATATTCTATGTTTCTCCTTATAATTCTTTTAAAAAATACTGTAGGAACATATAGGTTTCATTCTTTGGGTCCTAATAAATACATCCAGTTTTTTTTCTTCCTTACATAATAACACTAACATTTATATAAGTTATTATTTACCGTTGTCATTATAACAAAATACCTGGATAAAGAAACTTATTGGAAAAAAATGAATTTTTGTCAGAATTTCTCAAAGAAATTCTAACTCATCTTTTTTTTTTTTTTTTTTGGCAGACTTGATAGCAAGAACAAAACAGTTCACTTTGGAAGGAGTCCTTACTTTCAGCTTCAATGGTGCTTACCTCAAATGGTGGGCTTGAGCGAGTAAAGATCACAAGAGAGATTCTGAAGGGTATATAAAATTGAAAGACTTATGATGAGTTCCCCATTTCCTACAATCAAGCCTACATCTTAAAGTGTCCATGACCTTCAAACTAGCTCCACAGCTGTGGATTCAAGGAGTCAAAATGTAAGTCTGTGGAAAATTGATTATATTCAACTCAAAATATTCTCTCTTTGACACAAAGGCTCATGATTCTCTCAAAATGAGATGTAGTCAAACTGCTTGATAATTTTTCAATATCTTAACAGACTCAACAAGACTCAAAAGACTATATCAAACTAAGACCTAAATTCAACAGTGTAAACCTTAAAGTCTATTGCTTTATTTTTAGAAACCTAAGTATGTAATGATAATATCTAAGCTCATATAGTCTTTTTTTTAAGTTGTAGAAACAGGAGATTCATTTATTTATTTATTTTTGAAAATCGCCTTTTTATTGGATAATTTATTTACTTACATTTTAAATGTTATCTCCTGGGAGAAACTGGGAAACAGTTTCTCTTCCAGAAACCCCCATCCTATTCCCCATCTCTCTGTTTCTATGAGGGTACTCCCCATTCACACACTCACTCCTACCTCACTGCCCTGGCATTCCCCTACACTGCGGAATCGAGCCTTCACAGGACCAAGAGCCTCTCCTCCCATTGATACCAGACACATTCCCAGCATGCTGTGGATATGTCATGTACAGTGCACAAGGCTTTGCTCATCAGTTGGATGTACCTGATTCTTCAAGTATTTTTTTTCAAAATTTTCCCATTATGCAGCATTTTGGAGTCTCCATAACAATTTATGTTATAGTTTCATTGTGTTGCCTTAATGTATTAAGCTTAATATTAGAGCTACACCCAGCTTATCTTAACTTGTTGTCTTACAACTTGGATATAAGCTCTTATAATCCATAACTCTTGGTTTTTGCATGATTTAAATCTAGAGCAAGGTTTCAAGTTCTGATGTCAGCTCAGGGAAGAGACAAGCCCTAGCATTTTATGGCTGCAATGACCTCTGAGAACTTAAATGCTTAAATATAGCAAAGCAAAACTCACTAACTACATAAACAGAATGATATAGAGTAAAAAATTTTTAAATGAAAATAATATTAGTAATGGAAAGACTCCTCTGCACATGCTCAGATGTCTTCTAAGAAATAAGACAAACATATATTTCTATAACTTCTATAATTTCATTTGAACTAGAAATTCAGGTCAATATTATTATAACAATGAAATAACCATTGTAATGAAATGAAGAAAAGAAATATCAGTACTGTAAGGAAATCAACAGAAATCATTTCTTAAGAAATTATATAATTACTTCTGTTGCTTAATGAAATCTAAAATATTTCTAATCCAATAAGTGAGAAAGTTTTTACAACAAAAAACTTTCATTTAGTAAGAGCACTGAAATTATGCTTACATGAATGATTTTGAATATTGATTCTAAATAGCATCTAAACTTGTATAATAATCCACTTGTATCAGTGTATTTATTTATGCTATACTCTCATAGTTCTAATATCAACATTTTATTGTTTTTAATTAATTCAAGATGAGAGACATGAAGAATGTGATTTACTTCAGCTAGTAACATAATTCAAAAAAGTCTGTTTTAACATTCCTTAGAGTTCTTCATTGTAGAAATACACTGAAAAATGTGAATGTACATGTTTTAGAATAAGAATCGTCAAAGTCTTTGATCTTTTAAAGTGTTATATCATTTATAATATATCAATGATCGATTATATATTTTATAAAATAATGTATCTAAACGTTTCACTGTGGTCTTCTAAAAGCTTTAAACTGTTCAGGAAGCTAAGTTTATCAGAGACTATGATTTCATATTAGAAACCATAAGACTGAAAAATGAGGGAAATTACACTTATAGAATGCTATACTAAGACAGGAAAGGAAAAAAGAAGTGAAGAATCAAACCCACTCTTGAACCAACCACTCTTTCTTTCCTTTTAGTTAATTTGCATAATAATTTGGAAGATTTTTCCTATTTAATATAGAAAATAATTCTAAATAAATGAAGCACACCCAAATGATTTGTGTATTGTGTTTATGACATTCACCTTGGTCCAGTAACCTAAGTTTCATCTTCATGAGAAATCTACAAACTCATGCTTGGAAAGGTATTTGGAAACTATCATCATTGTTTCTTGTAGCAATTTTAATTACTCCCAATTTAGCAGCATTATTATTCCTTAATAAACAACAGAGTTTTCTTGTTTCATTTGGCTTTTAACAGTCAAAAGTATTATAGCAACCTCCTTCAACTTTTTTTTGTTAAGAAAGCCTGCCAGCTGTAGTCCCAGTACAATTATTGCTTTCGCAAAGTGTACTAAATCTGTCAGCAAGAAATACATGAACTACTGTATAATAAAGCTGTTAAGAAGGTGACCTAGTTGCTACACCACAACTGTTTTCACAGGCAGAGGCAGCTAGCCAAACCTGCTGATTAACAATGTCTTGTTAGCCAACACAATTAGAGTGGGCTTTTTTTTTCCATTACATGGAAAGAGATTTTAAATGCTTAAAGAACATTTTCGAGGAATTGGAACCAAATGAAAAATTCTGAAAGATACGTTATAGAACATGAGCTTCAAATGTTAATAAATAAGAAGCAGAAAGGAAGTAGTGTTGATTGAGTAGCAGCCACACACCATCTTTTAGTAACCCTATTTCACTGTGATACAAGAATAAGGTGTAGTAGGTAGTAAAGAAAATTAATTAGAATTTATAAAGGCTATTTCCTAAGATCCTGCTACATATGACTGACGAAGCTTAAATGCATAATACAGTGAATCTTAATCAAAAAAGGTTTTCTTCAGGTCTCAGTTCTGTGTGAATACATACAATGTATCTCAGCACCCAATTGGACACATTAGTGCATGAAACATACTTTACTCATTACTCAAGTGAAAAACTATCGTGCAGTTAACAAAATCCAGCTTATGGCAAGGTACTTAGGTAAAGTTATTATTGAAATTTAAATTAAGTACACATACATAAAATCTTAAAAAGAAAATAATCTTGCTAAATTTCAGCAGACTTACTAAGAAACAATGTTGTCAACTTCTCAACGATCCTACTGCTTAAACATTCCTAATTCACCACATTCTCATAAAGTAACACATACCCCACCTCTGACAATCATGTATTAATTATGCCCTTTTTCAAAATGTAAAATGATAAAATCTTGAGCAAGGTTCGTCTGCTGAACAGGACCATAGTCATAACACTATTTATAATTGTGTACTCGGCACAGACTTGGTGTATTTCATTGGACTTTACACAGTCTTGATTTTACAACAAATAGCAAACATACTTTTAATTGAATCTAAACACATTGACATATTAAAGAATACTAACTTTATATATTAGTTTCAATGACACTATCATTGTGCAAAAGAGTTCTGGTTTGTTCACCCTCTGTAGTATTGGCCAATGCAGTGGTTCAACATTTACATCTTAGGATGTACAATAGCATTTATTTGGTTTTTGGCCTTGATCACATAGAGCGCTCTAAAAATTATTGATACTTTTTCTATATTCTTTTCCAAAATGGGTTTTGCAAATATTGTATCCTTTCTGGTTACTAATTTTTTTTCATAAAGGAACTTTATCATATGTATGAAATATTTTTCTATTTTTATTCTTTGAGCAAATGTGTCAAATCCTGGTCATTTTGATGATTAAAAATTATTCATTGGCAGATTTTCTTTAATTTAACAACTCTGTATCATGGTGGCACATCTTGGGCTAAGAAATGGGCATTTTCTTTTAGTCTTTGTTTTCTATGTGAGATCTTTTTATGAGTATCTTAGTAAGGGTTTTCATTCCTGTGAAGAGACACTATGACCAAGGCAACTCTTATGAGGGACAACATTTAATTGGGACTGACTTTCAGGTTAAGAGGTTCAATCTATTCTCATCAAGGCTGAAAGCATGGTAGCATCCAGGCAGACATGGTGCTGAGACTTTTTGTCATCTTGTTTCAAAGGAAAACAGAAGAAGACTAGCTTCCAAACAACTAGGAAGAGAGTCTTAACTCCCTTGCCCACAGTGACACATTTCCTTCAACATAGCCACACCCATTCCAACAAGATCATACCTCCTAATAATACCACTCCCTGTGTCAAGCAAATTTAAACCACCAGAATGACCTTTATATTTAAACAAGTTCAGAAAATATTTGTATATATAGTATGAACAATATTAGTTTTAGTGAACTTTTGAATCTAAGCTTGTGATGCTTCTGCTAAGAGATAAAAATCACATAAAAAGTCTTCTAATACCACACATGAGAAGCACTACTTTAAGTTGTTGTCTGTTGGGAGCCGACTTCTAACAGAAAGCGGCTATCATCTTTGCAGCCATCTCGAGCCATATACCCTGAAAAGAGACTTGTTTTTCAACAGCCCACAACACCTGAGCACACTCTGATAAATATCTTGTTTTTCTCACATGTCTTGTTTTGTTGTTTAGTGCCTCCAGCTACAAGGCACATGTGGTCTCCATGCTGCTAGGCAAGTGGCATAGTGCCTTCAGCTGTGTTCTTCTGCTTGTCCATGGCGGCAAGGCACGTGGTAAAGGGTATAAATACACAGGATTTCTTTTCAATAAAGAGAGACTTGATCAGACTCTGTCTTGTCTCCATTCTTCATGTCTCTTGCCTTTCCATCCCCACTCTCTCTCTTGCTAGACTCTGACCTGCTGACTGGAGCAGCAGAATGGGCCATTACAGAGTGGCACTCAAATGTGGGGCTCCAGTAAGTGGGATACAGTGAAGGACACTGAAGGAATTGGAAGGATCCATCCTCACTCCTACGCTGGAGACCCTGTTGACTAACCCAAATGGGACGTTACAGTTGTCCAGGGTAAAAGGACTATCAAAACATACAGCTGATGGTATTGCTTTTGGTTCTCCCTCAAAGCTGGAAGATAATTCCCTATTAATGAACACTGCATGCACTTTAACAATAGAGCCCAGAAAACTCTAAGTTGGGAATGAATTGATTACCTGGTTCCTGGGGACCAGCTTTCATGGTACCAGAAGATGTCATGCAAATTTCCAAAGGAAAGAGGCAAGCAATAACCTTACCTAGATGTGACATTTATGAAACATATGACACAATAGCTCAATGGGTCAGCAGTGGTATACATACCTTCACAATAACCAATACTATTCTAGGTGGCCTTGGATCTGCTTAAAAAAGGGAAATCATGTTTAGTTATGATATTTGAGGAGAATTTAAAGCCACTAATTTACTAAACTAGTGTAATTCTTAACATCTATAAACACTTGTACTTATACCCACAGATAAGTGTACTCTTTATCCCTTATCAAGGAAACATATCCTTGCAACACATAGAGACCATTACAGAAAACTACAATCAATCAAAATAGAGAAATTGTGAAGCACAGTTTTAATGGATACATCTAAAAGACTCCCTTACCTAGGGCTCATAGAACAGTAGGGAAGAGGAGTTAAAAAGACCCAACAAACTTAAAGAAGTTAAACAGCAAAAAAGGCCCAAGTGAGGATGCTTGAACACCACTTAGAAGGGGGAGCAAAATAGTCATGGGAGAAATATGGAAGAAAGGACCTGATTAGGAGAGGGAATTATGGGGACAGGATCAAATATGGGGAAAGATAGGAGAGAGGACCAGAGGGCCAGGAAAATGAATGGAAATATGAAGATCCTGGGCTGGGGGGAGTCTCTAGGAAGTCCCAGAGACCTGGGATGGGTAAAGCTCCCAGAAGTAATTGTGGAAAACTTAGCTGAAATGCCCAACAGTGGGGTTATGGAAACAGAAGGAAGCAACTCCAGTTGCCAGACAGGATCCTCAATGAAGGGATGAGGACACAAGCCCACCTACAAAACTTTATATCCAAAATTGGTCATGTCTAAGAGAAATACAGGAGCAAAGATAGAACAGAGACAAAAGGAATGGCCAATCAGTGACCAACCCTAATTTAGACCCATACCATGGGCAGGTATAAATCCCTGGCATTAGTGTTGCTGTTGTACTCGCCTACAGGAGACTTGAATGACTGTCTTCTGAGAGACTCTACCGAGCAGGTGCAAATAACTAGACAGCTGCAGATACCCACAGCCAAACATGCGATGGAGGTCTGGGACCCTTATAGGAGAGTTAGGGGAAGGATTGAAGGCCCCGAAGGAGATGACAACCCCAACCGGAATACTAACAGTGACAATTCACTTGGACCCCTGGGAGATCTCAGAGACTGAGTGACCAGTCAAAGAAAATACATGGGCTGATCCTAGGACCCTTGCAAATAGGTAGCAGAGGATTGCCTTGTCTGGTCTCAGTGGGAGAGTATGTGCCTAACACTGGAGAGATTCCTTGTTCCAGGCAGGAACTAAACCAAGGGTAGGTCACATTCTCAGAGGTGAAAGGGAGGAGGAATGGGGGCAGAATTCTGTGAGAAGGGACTGGGAAGGAAGCAGCATTTGGGATGTAAATAAATTAATAATAATAATAATAATAATAATAAAGAATTTAAGAGCCAAGGATAGGGAAATTGTTTTGAGATTGTTTCCCAGTAACATCAAATGCATGTCCATAAATTCTCACCAACAATGTGAGGGGTAAAACTCTGACACCAATAAGCACATCAATTTGTGTTGGAAAAACCCCCTGAGGTCTCATCCCTGCAGACAAAGCTACAGAAGACTGAGAGAGTCTGGGACCAAGAGACATAGCCCTCTTCAGAAAAGAGCATACAAATGTGTTGTCCAGTAAATCCCAGGCTGTCTTCAAAGTATATATACAGGTAACATTCTATGGATTCAACATGTTATATTTGTGTGTGTGTGTGTGTGTGTGTGTGTGTGTGTGTGTGTACATATGAAATAAAAGTATATAATACATCTATGTATATTATATATTACATATACATATATACAATAACAATTAGTATAAAAAGAAACCAAGAATTTGAAGGTGAACAGAGAGATATATAGGAAACATTGGAGGGAAAAGAAAAAAGGACATATATTGTACTTAAATTACAATTTCAAAAACACACATATATAAAAACTGCATCTGCAAGCAGGCCTACCTAGCTTCCATGAATTTCATCTTGAACTATTGCCGTTCTTATTGACCCTGATAACCTAAGATTTAGTATCAGATGTTAATCCAACCTTGCCTTTCAAAATTTCCTCCAATTTTCTTTCTTTGAAAATGTCCATATTTTGAAATGCATGTGTATATAAACTACAAATTCTATATGACTCCCAAATAAATGTGGTCATTCCTTAGGGAATATTTCTCTGGTTGTCAATTGGATTAAAATGCACCTTTATTTTTCTACATCATGAGTTCATATAAGCTTCAGGGAACCATGTGGAGAAGAGGAGAAATAAGTCATACTTCATAACTCAAACAAAGTATTTTTTTTCATTATCAGATGCCATAGAGGTGAGACTACATAGAACATGCTGTGATATACTACCATCAAGCCACTACCCTCGTTTGCCCTCACAAGCCCAAAACCATCCTGTTCACCCTGAGTATGTATCCTCTTTAGGTAGAGTAGCCTCCTGAGCATGAATTGTTGAAACATTCCTTGTCTTCAGCTGTTAAGATTGCCTCTCAGGTTATCTAATGGAACGCCTTTGTTTCCTTCCATAGCACAAAGTCAATGAACCCAGAAAATTTGGGAGGTAATTTCTAAGTGGAAAAATTCGTATGTCAAAATCTTTTCCTCTTTACAACCAGGATTTTTATGTGAGATGGAGAACAATCAGGACTAGACAGTTCATGGGACCCACTTGTGATTCGTATTTCAATACATCACTACCTGCATACAGTCTGCTCCTATGAAGGAATATTATCCACTGCTTATCCAATTTCTTTTTTATTTCCCTCAAAATTATTTCAGCCAATGGTACTGGGAAATGAATCATTGATTTTAGACCAAGGGTCACAAATTAATATGGGTCATTTAAATGGATGTGTGGTTGCAATGTTTGTCAATAGTTAAAACTTGCTTGCAGCAACCAAAACTTAATTCAGGCCAATGTATATTGCTGGATGTTTAATCAAAGTGTGTACTCAGAGATTGTGAACTGGGAACACTTGTTTCTAGTTGTGATGTAGCTCAACACTCTTTTAACCTAAGAGCATTTTGTTTACTGTAAACAAGTTGTTGTGTGGCACAACCATAGCACACACATTTAATCCAAGAGCATTCTGTAAAGAAGAGCTAAATAAAAACAATGTTAGGGCAAGATACAGAACAAGCTGCAAGTTGACAGGAGTGAACATAAGAAAACCCAGGAAAGAGAAAGAAGGTCTTTGATCAAGTTCAAGGAGAATGAAGACAAACACGAAGAAGGACCTTTTCCTTCTGAAACATAGGAGGAATAGCATGGTTCTCTGGGTGCTTTCTCTGCCTCTTAGAGCTAGCAGAGTTTCACCACAGAGTTTGTCTTCTAAATCATTTGGAAAATCAATCATTTGGGATTCTGTTTTAAGTTCGTACTGTCCTTACAGCCCTCTTTCCTCATGTTGCATACCGTCACATCACCTAACATCAGCAGACATTGTGTGGGACACCTTGTCTCTGCTTCAAGACTATGGTTTGTTATGAAATTCTTTGCTTTGTTGTATGAGCAATATGTTCTGCTTTTTCAGACATATAATCTTATTACCACAAAATCAAAGTCTGTTTAACCATTTTTTAATATCTTTCCTTAGCTTTTGTGTTCTTGATCTTGAATTGTGTTAGAATGTTTCATCATATAATTTGCTAATTACCATTTCTGTTGACATGAGTTCATAAAAAAGTTAAATGAATTTTGGCTCAGGATTAAGACAAAGTCTACAATAATTTCTGAATTTACTATAAAGGTATTTCTACAATTTTTTAATCAAAAATAGCACTGACAATTAGAACATAAAAATATCAATCCACTCTGAAAAATGTTGATGCTGTTTTTCATGCTGCATTATTAAATATTCAGACAAGATTTAATTATTCACGTAAGATGAAGCAAGCACATATGCCTCATCAGTATATGAAATTGTTGTTCTCAAGTGATTCATAAAAGTGTGAATACAACAAAAATGATTTCAAAATAGAATTCTTTATGATTGTTTATTTTTAAAAAGGAGTTTTAAATTTTTCTTCTCTGGATTTTCATTTTATTTAATGACATTTTGAAATAGTCTTTTTACTTCTCTAGTGAAGGATACAATCACCTTATATAGTGAATTTTCTGAATGAGAAATGTCCCTCATATTCAGACATTTGCATTCTGAAGTCTCCAATTGGTAGTGTTGTTTGGGGGAGATTTCCTTGCTTCAGCCCTGCTTGAGTAAGTACTTCACTGGGGAACAACTTTGAGAATAAAAGTATCCCACCATTTCCAGGGCTTCATCTCCTTAATGCTTGCATTTTGAGATATTTTATGTTTGTTTCTTGTTGTTGACATTATGTCTACTCTTGTTTCCATGTTTCATCCACCATGAATAATTATTACTTATCTAGAAAGATAAGACAAGTTATCTTTCAAAAATAATCTTTTTCTTCTATATATGACCTTGATCTAAATTGTTCATCAAGGCAACAGAAAAATAACTAAAATACTTTGACCATAAATCAGTTGGAAATACAATTGTGCCTTTGACAAATTGATAATTTATATATTCCTTTAGCAGATTCGACTCCCACATAAGCTATTGATTAAATTATTATAGGTTTCCCTCTGCCTCACAAAAATATTTAGAATATTACATGAATATTGTAAATGGTTTTGTTAAAACTTAATCTTCACAACACAACAATGAAATGAATTTTATATTATTATCTAGCTTTCTATTCCTCTTTTTCTTCTTTCTTTCTCTCTCTTTCACACACATACACACACACACACATACACACACACACATACACACACACACATACACAAATACATACACCCTTTTCATGAACATCATTATTTTATCAAATAATGCCACATCATAAATAATTCACCAACTGCTTAGAGTCTTCAGAACAATGATATAATCATATATTACAGTATTTTGGAAGGCTACAATTTAAAAGCTGTTAAAAATACAAGCAAGATTAGGTATACTTTTATATTTTGTATGATATATATAATACATATTATTTATATATATATATATATATATATATATATATATATATATATATATACAGATTATATACATATACTTCTGTTTGGAATTAGCCTTCTTTTATCTATGCACAATTCAGAAGTAATAGCATTATCTTCACCAAAAATAAAGTATGAAATGAGCAAAATCAGAGAAAAGCAAAGTAATAAGATCATTCTACAGAGGTGAAGATATGTTCAAAATTTTTTGGAGGAATAAAGAAAAAATTTGCTTCTTTTCAATCTCTGAAATATGAAATAAGATATTAACTTTTTTCATAAAAAGCCAATTTTTTTCATTTAACTTAAAAACTAGTACAGTCTCAGGATTCCTAATAGGTATGTATATTATGTAATTTGTTATAATTTAATAATAAAATTTAGGATTGTAAACCGTAGTGATGGCTCAGTCGATAAATGACCTACAGGTAGGAACGCTTTACATTTCTGTAACCCTAATGCTGGAAGAAAACATTTAGACAATGGAATGATACAGGAAGTCACTGGCAGGCATCCTAGGCCTAGCAACAGTCATGACACACTGGTAATTTACACACTAAGTTAGAGCCATTGTTTCACAAACATGGTTCACAATGATGGAAGAAAACACATGAAGTCCACATCTGAGCAGAACAGACACAGAAACATATGTTCACATACCTAAATACATACATGTTACATATCTCAGTGAATCTGTACCATATATGTGCACAAACAATATGTGGAGTTGATTAACCTGCTGGAAAGTTTAAGTATTATTTTGAAATTCTTCCCGATAAAAATGTTTTGTTGAGCAAATAAAAGTAATATATATGACTAGAATTCTATACCAATGTTTCAGAAGTTTTACCAAAGACATGCCAAATAAACTCCCAATATAAATGTTTCTATTAAGGTGTTAAAGTAAAGTACTAAAACAGAGTAGACACAGTAGCTGCTTTGGAGTATGCTGTACTGGAAACTGAGCAAACAAAGATAATTGGTCATCAAACTTCCCCATATAATGATTATTTGGAGAATAGTTGCTTCCACATTTGAGATACACCTATTGTCACAAGAAATACAACACTAGCAATACAGTTTCTACCTACTTTTTACACAACATATACATATATGTATACGTATACATATATATGTATTAAGTTATACATTTAGAATATTTACAGAAAGTTTGCAGATTTGCAAATATACAATGCTTAACTATTCAATAGGGATTAGTTTCTATGTATTTTCTTTATTGAATAATGTTGAATATTATGTCATTATGTTGAATAATGAAGTTAAATAAGACAAAGTGCCTGCACTTACAAGATAATGTTTGCTGTGTATACAGTACTTATCTCTAGATTTGAATTTGACTATAGAAAGACTGGAGGTATACGGAATTAAAGAAAAAGAAAATGAAGTGAAAAAGAAATGTTAGTATTTATTAAAAAGAGATAGAAATGTAAACAGACAAGCAACATATATAAAATATTGGCACTAAAAGATAAAAAAGAAATGAATTGTAGTAAAGAATAGGGTAGTTTCATTCTCCTCTCTGAAAAGACATGAAAAATATTTAGTTTTAATGCATGGCAGAATCTCACAAAACCAATTTTTGAGAGAACTGGAATATCCTATTATTTTCATTTGCAAAATTATTGTCTATACTAAAGTCATAACAACTGATACCTCAATAGAATTATATTTGAGCATAACCTTAAATAAATGGAAAAGGATTTGGATGAGTTTTGAACCAATCTGTCAGTGTTATTATAAGAAATATAGCACATAAAATATTTCAAGGGAAATATGGATAGAGAAAAGGATCACATTCTCAGTCTGTAGACACTCATCTGCAGTGTGAGATGCCTTCAGAAGCATGTTAGCCACTCTTGGTCTTAATCATGTACTTCTGATGCCCAGTGTCATAAAATAAAACATTTTTCATGCTATGCTATTAAAGAAAACATTTAACCCATGCTATGTGTGATAGTTAAATTTGGCAGGCTTTTCTAACACAGAATAAATAGTGAATGGGAACAATTAGATAATAATGTTTTAGGCTACATTCTTAACATTTGAGAATGTGGAGCTAGCAAGAACATTGTTAACATTTCTCACCTGTTTACCCAATCCACTAAATTTTATTCAAATAAATAGAGACACCTCTGTGTATTTTCCTTCAGTCCATATGGCAACTATATCTATTAGGGTTTTTTTTTTTATTGGATATTTTACTTATTTACATTTCAAATGTTATCCTTTTTCCAGGTTTCCCCTCCAGAACCTTCTATTCCAATCACCCCAACTCCTGCTTCTATGAGGATGCTTCTTCAGTTTCTGTTATGATCAAATATCTGAATAAAGGACCATTAAAATAGGAAATATTTAATTTGGCTGAAGTTTAAAATGAGTCAGTTAATCCTGGTGGGAAATAATGGAAAGCAAATCAGATGCCAACTGTTACCTAGAATACATAGAGAGGGGAAATGTGGGGTAAATTTAGAGGCTGCCACAGCGGTGGGGGCCCTGGAGGCGCTGTGGTGGGTCCCACATTCGGGAGGAACCCTATAGTTCAAGCGGCCTAGAGGCTTTGGCGGCAGCAGGCCCCAATAACACGAGGAAGTCCTTGGTTCCAAAAAGGTTTATTGTCATGGAGGATGATAGATGGATCTAGGTGTACCCCCCAAAACCTCAGGGCAGTCCTGAGCTATATAGGGAGGGAGAAATGGGGAGGATTGGGGGAGGATCTAGGGGAGGCATGCTTAATTTGCTCTGCCCTCTGGCCTTCATTAGTATGTAAATCTCTAGGGCCTGAGGCCTATAGCCTGGCCTATGTGACTGAACAATGTAATTCTATGGAGACCATGACTGCTTTTCAGGATCCTGGATTCTGGGGGGTGCCAAACTCCTGCGGGTTCTCACGCAGAATCCCACGCAGAGTTTGCAGTCTCGGGGTTCTAGGCACCTGCTCAACCATGACCCAGGATACCCATACACAGGCCCACAGGGAAACAGAACTTAGTGAAAATTTTGTTGTTACCCCTTATGTATTCCGTAGGCTTCAGCTCATGGAATAGGGGCATCAAATTCAGGGTAGATTTTCATGCCTAAAATATTACTAGTAATTTCTTCAGAGGCACAGTGATACCTGTTCCTATCTAGTCAAGTTAATAATTGAGATTAGAAGTCACCACAACACGCTTGGTTTTCTTACTGAATAAATAATATGGAGCACTACTGATAGTGTATTTTGAAAATATTAAAATTTTGATTTATTCTTAATTATTATATCAATGCCTATATTTTAGTTAAATCATAAATGACAAAGAAATATGATGCTGAAGGTTTTGTGATGATGTAGTTATTTTCTTCCTATGGTTTACTATGGACTCTTTATTTTCCTCAGGCAAATTCATTTCCTGAGACTTTCCTTATTACTCTGTTTCATTTCAGCTTTGTAATTCAGGAATACTGTTACCTATTTTATTCTAATAAGAAGAAATCTTTTGGAGGCCAGGTATCACATTTCATTAATCTTCAAACCCTCTGTACTTAGAAATGTAGCTGTAATGTACTCAGTGAGCAACTGTGTGTTGAGTCAATGGAAGAAAGCAATTATCTAGGATTGCAGGTTATTGTGGCTATCCTGTAGTTCATTAAGAGAGACTGTGATTTGCAAAAAATAAAACTATTAACTAAATATAAATAAATCTATTAAATAGATCCATATGTATTATCACTGATTTGTCAAAGCAACATACACCCATAGAAACCAACCTATATAATGACACATACAGCATACATATTAGGAGGGAGCTGTACTGTCAATGTATGAAGTTTTTCTTCATCCTCATGCTCCCTCCTGAGAGATGTGTATGCTTCCCTGTTTGACTGTCGTAAAAATTAACGGTTCCTTTTCTTTTTTCTTCTGAACTTTTTGGTACTGATACTCCAGTTGTGTTGAAGAATGAAGCCATGAAGCCCGTCAGAAAAACTTAGTGTTTTTTTTTAATTTTGTTTTTATTAATGAGAACAACTCAGTAGCTTGCTAAATAAGAAAATACTGAAGATGTGTGTAAAGGTCATTCCCTCAGCAATTTGGATTAAATGTATCTTACAGATTGTTCCTTATAGATATTAGGATTTGTAGTGCTACATTGTCTTGACAAACAAAAGCTTCTTAAATCTGTAGTTACATAAAAAAGGTATTAAAGATATCTAAAAATTAAGTGAGGAAGACAAGTCCTAGATAATTGCAAATTCAAACAAAACATGTGTATATAATTCATTGTGTGTTTTTAAATAGTACACAAAATCATTCACAGAAATATAATTTTCATTAGTACCTTCTATTTGTGATGAATAAAGTGGTTAGGTAACACTTGTGACATTATGATTTCTATATAACAGTATATGTTTATTTGTGGATTATATGTATGCTCTTATATATCTTGACATTATATTTTACTACATACTTTGTAGGATTATAGATGATATATAATGATATAAAACTTTTATTAATTGCTACAGATTTTTTATTGTATACTTTTAAAATTGTTTTATCTCTCTGTATTGATTTTTGTTAAGGCTCTATTCAGTGTAGTGAGATGACATGGAATTTAATCGTTTTATTTATTTATTTATTCATTTATTTATTTATTTATTTTAAACTCTAGATTTTATTCCCCTCCTGGTTTCACATCCCATACCTTCTCCCTGACACCCTGTCTCAAAAAGGATGTCCCCACCTCTCTCCCCCATCCCAACAGAGGTTCATTGTCCTTGAGAAACTATGCTGGCTCTATCCACAACAAAAAAGAAAATACAATTATTCCCATTATACTTTTGTCAGAAATATACCAAGTCACCATCTCAAATAATTTTTAATTATATGATCAAATATATGCATGGATTTTCAGCTGTTAAGAGTGTAGGATACAATAAGCAGTTTATATTTTCAAAAAATAAATTGTGTTATCTAAAAAATATTTCAGAATACATTATTACCTTAGAGAAATAATTGTATAAATGTCATTTTGAAATATATGTAGAATTTCTAAAAAAAATATTTTGGAGCCTATTGCTCTCTTGAAACTCATAAAAGAGAAAACTTTAGCTCCAGTTGTTAACTCCAGTGAAGCCAACAATAAATGTCTTTCAATGCTATTGCCAAATTTCTTTCAACTTATTTTTGAAACATATTATAGTAGACACAAAATACATACTCTAAAATTTACACTTGCATGAGTATGGAATTATATTTCATAATATAAAGTTGAAAATACTAAAACAGTTCCATTTCAGTTAAATAAATCTACCATTAACTACATGCTTCAATTTGTCTGTAACGAGTGGAAATATAAATTCATGTCCCTAAAAATCAAATTAAGGTAATATTTATCAGAACAGGGACACTTCTTTAAAAACTGTGTTTTATATCAGTGAGAATTGATAACTATTACAGGGAACATTTGAAAATACATATTTTCCATGGATTTTACTGACTTGATTTGCCACTCAAGTAATCTTCTTCTAATAACTTTTATCATTTAAACATTAAGAAATAATTTAGAAGTAATATCATGTATGTAACATATTAAATAATAAACAATTGAAGGATTTTTCTTCCATCAATGTCTTGGTGAATTTAAATATGATATTATTTCAAATCAGCTGTAACTATCAGTGATGATCACCACTTCAAAGAATTTGACACATTTTGTCTGATAGTCTTTTCAAACAGAATAGTAATTTGGGTGCAGATATTAAGAGTTGCTTGTTTGGAGAGTTAAGATGGTGATTGCAAGCTCCCTCAAGATTTATGTGTCTTCCTCTGACTTGATATGTTCTCATTTTTGCCTTAATTCATGTAGGAAATACTTGACTCTTCCATAGTATGCTTTTTTTTATATTGGAATAATAGTCTAGCTTGACTTTTGTATCTCTGTTATTTTTTAAAATTGTGATTATATTTGTAACCCCTGCTGAAAGTTTGAGATCGATTTGATAAAACTTTGATAAAATATTAATTTCTAAGTGAGCATATTAATACAACAGGAGAATATAAGGAATACACAAGCAGGAGAAGTCACATACAGATGTGATTTTATACATGAAAGACCCTAAATATTTCAACAGAATGCACTGATATGACACATTTAGCTAAGTGATGGCTTACAAATTAACATTTAAAAATCAGTAGATTTAATATATACCAATGACAAACTTACTGAGAAATGAGGATCTCAATACCCTTCAATATTCTCTAAAAGATAAAACATCTCCAATAAACATATGAAAACCTTTAAGGCCTTTACATGGGGATTTTAAAAGAGGAAAAAGAGGAAAAGATGTAAAGATTTACCATTTTCAGTAATTGGAAGATGAATGTTGTAAAAATGACTATTTTACCAAAAATCAATCTACGCTCTACAGATTCAGCACAATTCTAATCAACATACTAATGTTATTATTCCAAGGAATAGGAATAAACTTAAAATTTTCACTAAGGCACAAAAGATACTAAAGAACCTGAACCAAAATAATAATAATAATAGTAATAATAATAATAATGGTTATGTCACCAAAATTTCAGTTATTATATTGAGGCATAATAATAAAAGGTACTGGCACAAAAACACACAAATGCATGGAATAGAATAAAGTTTCCATATATAAATCGACAGAGCCACACTACCTGCATTTTGACAAGGATTCTAAAACTGTACAGTGGAGCAATGAGAGCCTCTTCAACAAAGATTGTAGGGAATTAATGTTTTTCCATGGCATCTGCTTTGTTTCTGCCTTTGGGTTTTTCAATTGAGTTCTTGCAATGACTTCCTTTTCTAAGTCATTTTTGGCTATGGCCTTTATCAAAGAAATCTATACTGGACATAAAGGCACAATCTCTGAATCCTGGGATTCTATGAATATCTGTTAATTCAGGGTCATGCATGCATTTGCACACACAGACACACACACACACACACACACACACATGCACACGCACACATACACACCACAGAGATAGAGATAGAGACAGAGACAAAGAGACAGTGAGAGAGAGAGAGAGAGAGAGAGAGAGAGAGAGAGAGAGTCCTCTCTTCTTTGATATATGATATCTTGGACATTTTCCAATTTATCTTCTCATTAAATTATGGCATAGGATTCTTAAGTAATATAAGTAACTTGCCACATATTACATTTCTAGCCATTGTAAATTACTATCATAGCAAATAGATTCTAGGTATCCCTGGAGTATAAATTATGGAATGTCTTAGTTTTAGTTTGCCTCATACAATAAAATATAACTTCTTCAAAAAACACGACAATTTCTGCCAAAAACAGTAATATTTAGTATTGTTATAATTACTAAGTAAATTTAACTTTCTAAAATTAGTTTTCAGTTAAAAAATACTTGGTCAAAGCAAATATAGATAGTTTAAGTGACATATATCACCTTAAAGATTTTTCTGAGCTTCCTTGACATTATTTTTTTTTTCTTGAAGAAAGTTTAAGTGATGCAAACTGGAAGAACAACTGCTTTGATGACTCAGACCATTACCTCATTGATGAGAATGTCACCATACTCAGGACAACTATCTTTCTTCAGTTGCAGAATTCTGTTTTCTCACATAATAGCTTTTAAATTGTCAAGAGTCTACAATGCATTTTAGATATATTCCTGTAAATGGAAAAGACAGTGTTCAAATTAGAAAGATGGATAGGTGAGGTATTTGATTTATTTATAATAAATTTCCCTCATCATCTGTCAAGGCAATAATTTAAAATTCATTCTTTTGATCAAAACTTTGTTTTTCTTTTAAGATGCTCTCATTCTAACCAATTTCTTACTTTATAATATTATAAGCTGAAAGAGTGAATAAGTTTGCACAATATAATAAGTTTATTTTGGTGTCATTTTTCCTTTGCTTGTAATTCTCTAAGACAAGAGATCATTCTGCAAGTCATGTAGACCTGGGACTGGTTCTGTTGGTCACATGGGTCTAAGACCCTTGGTCATATTCCTATTTCACAATCTACAGTAATAAGAAAATAACTTTAAAAGCTTAGTAAACTTAGTCACCTAATCATCAATGAACAATTAACAACAAATAAAACACCTAATATTATATATCTTCAATTAGTCCATAAAAAAGGTCTGTATACATTTTAGTTTAAAATGGTTTCATAAATGTCACTGAATGTATGTTTCAAAATGACACATTCTCTGAGTTATATTTTAATTTCTGTGAAGAGATATTAAGATCAAGGCAACTTTTTGAAGAAAGCATTTAAAGGGGCCTATGCATTGAGCATGTTAGAATCTATGACCACCATGGCCAAAAGCATCAAGACAGTCATAAACTGCACTCGAGCAGTGGGTTAGAGCTTACCTGTTGACGCAACAGCTAGGTGTCAGAGAGGAAGGTAACTATGAATGGCCTGATGTTTGAAATCTCTAACCCTGTCTCCAGTGACACACCTCTTCCAACATTCCTCCTCTTATTCTTTCCAAAACAGTTTCAGCACTTGCAGGCCAAACATTCATGAATATTAGCTTCAGGGAGCCATTCTTCTTCAAACATTCATCTTTTTTTTTTATCTTTATTTTTTAAAGTGTTAGCGCTTGTAATAACCACTGCAATAAATCTCCAAGGTTTTTTGTTTGTTTGTTTATTAGTTTGTTTAGTTGGTTTTTTTTGCTTTACACTATTAATCACAAATAACAATCACCAAAACAACTAATTTATGTCTTTTCCTAACAACGATCATTTGAATTATGAATTATGTTTTTGTATAGTCCTCTAATAAGCCCATACCTAATATTATTTCAAATTCCCATGGGCAAGCATATTAAAACCATCCTATTCCTCTCCCTGGCCCCACAGGCTTGGGCAAACACATAAGCCTATGTGAGCCATATCTAACCATAGCATTATGAAAAGAATGTATTTAGTCCAACTTAAAAATTATGCATAGTCCATAACATCATAATAATGCTATAAGCTCCAAATCCTAAGTCTTTTTTTTTACATTCATGATTCTTAACTGTAATCAAATCAAAATCAATGTCAAAATCAAAATTACGTACTTCCAGCACTACAGGATATACATTATCACTCCAAAATATAGGAAAGGGATCATGCAAGGAAATAGTCCACAAAAGCAAGATTGAAAGCCAGCTGGGCAAATGACAAATTCTGCATCTCCAACTCTTTTCAGCGTTGTTGACTACAACACAATTCTTTCTCTTGAACTGGTTCAACTCCTTGTTACCAGCTTTCCTCTGCAGGTATAGTACAGCTCTGGAATCTGTAACATCTTTGGATCTTTATAGCAACTTCAACTTCACAGCTTCTTGTTCCAATATCTGGGATCCACATATGATCTTCTGGGCTCCTCCAAAGGGCTTAGGTCATATCTCCAGCTCTGCCCCCTGTAGTACTTTAGGCTCTGGAAGACTCCACTTCATTGCTGGTGCTCCTCATTGTGGTCATCTCAATACCCTGGCATTTTAAATATGCTGCAGACTTCAGCTACAATAAGGCTTCACTTTGACTATTAACCTCTGATAGACTGTCTTCAACTGCCAAGCCTCAACTTGTTTGGATGACCCCTTCAGTCTTGAGCCTTCATCTTCCACTGATGCTGCACCTTTACCAATAGCCTTTACTGACCTCTAACAGTACCAAACCTTCTTCAACTCTCCATGACGGCTTCATGCCTTCAAAACTGGTACCAACTAGCTGGGTGATTCTTACATATTACAAAGTCTGTCTTTCAGGACAAGGTCTGTCTCTGAAACACAGTTTTTTGTGCTCTCAATAAACAATTTCAAAAGATTTCTCCTCAGTGATGCTAGTCTTTTCTTACTTACTACTAATTTCTTAGCTCCCAATAATCAGGATAAAATGAACAAGTAACTCTTTTTATCCTTGACTTTAAAGCCAGACCCATGTGGCCAAAGCTGCCAAGTTCTAATCCTTCTGGGAATGACACATGGCCTCCCTGCTTTATCTCAAGAGAACTTTTGCTTTTCTATAAATAAATTCATTTTATGGATTAATGAAGAAATCTTTTTGTTGGTGGGATTGCAAGCTGATACAACCACTCTGGAAATCAGTCTGGACATAGTATTACCTGAGGACCCAGCTATACCACTCCTGGGCATATACCCAAAATATTCTCCTTCACATAACAAGGACACAACCAAAGGTTTCATAGATTGTGGATAGTTTAGCTGATTGGACATTTGTCACACACATCAGGACTGTGATACCTGGAACCCTTGTGATAAAAGAGACAAGCTCCATCTTTCCTCTGCCTTTACATACATGGCATGTGTACACAAATTTCCACAGAGCAACAGATACAGAAACTTCCATAATAAAATTATAATACCTGTAAATTCTTTTCAAAAGGAAAACTTTGAAATAACTTGAAATTTTGTTTTCTGTTTTAGGATTCCAACTATATATGAACAATAGTCCTCCACTGAAAAATTATTACAAAAGCAGAAAATTTTCCATATGATAAAAGTCTGTATAATAAATTTTTCTCTTGATGCAGAACAGGGAGGCCTTTAAAGGACCTATTTGTGTTTATTGTCTTGCTTGTTCCTTGATTATTTGCATCTCTTTTATTGCTAGTTTCTCAACTTAGAAATGACCTTAATACTTGCATTAATTAAAATGGTATAAAAGCAAAATGGAAGAGGGGTATATGATAGGGTGTTTCTACGGAAGGGACCTGGAGAAAGGGGATGGCATCTTAAATGTAAATAAATAAAATAACCAATTAAAAAATAATTAATATATTAAAACAATAAAATGGAGTGATAACCTTATTTAAAAACATAATATCCTGTGATGATCAAAGGAGATACATTATAAATATTTTATTTGTAAAATCATTTTATTCAGAAGCCACAATGAGCATTAACTACCACTAGTAAACAATGAAAAAAATTAAGTAAAATTTCCAAAATAAATGTTACTGAGAGATGTTATGAAATCACCACATCAGTAACCATGAAATGTAAAACTCATGTGTGCAAAATTTATAGCACTTTTGTAAGTCCCAGACTTTCTGTGGCTACCAGTTCTGATGTCACAGAGGAAAATAACTATTTCAGGTGATGAAGTGCCATTTCAGATGAATCTAGAAAATAAGGATGAGCTGTACTATGCATATCACTTCTGCAATAAAGAAAAAGAAAGAACTTAATGTGTAAGCAGATCAGTTTCCAAATGGAATTTTTCAGACTCTTCCTAAGTTGTCAGCAGGCTTTATTTGAATATGAAGAAAGCAAGCAAGGTTTGAAATGATACTCTGTAGTGAAATTTCTTATGTCTTTACCCTCATTAATGAATGCACCCTATGGAAAATGAACAAAATATTGCTCCAGGATTGAATAAAATGGAGAATTTAAGTAGAAGTGTTTAAAAGGGAACAATAGTATAATATTCCTTATTTCATTGAACAGAAGCTGGCTGTGCTGTTTGTTGTTTAAAATTGCAGATGGAGCTATGAGGCTTAGCAGGTGCTATCAAATTAGCCAATTGTGCAAAGGAAAGGGGTGGGTCACAGTAAGGAATGCAGTCAAAGTAAGGTTTAGTCTTTCGGGAGATTAAAGAATATTGTCACCTCAAGTTTTCAAGACAGTTTATGCTTTTCTCAAATTTTACCAAATTTCTGATAGCATTTTCTATCAAATTTACCTGTTACATTTTTTCTCTTATCTTTTTTTTTCCTGTTTTGCCCCTTTTGTACCTCTGACTTAGGTATTATATTCACATTGCAATTTAATTTCCATTATAACTACTTTTACTTGGAGACCACATCCTGATGATCAGACTGTGAAGGCTCTGCCCTTGGTGAGTGTGTGCACATTTAT
This sequence comes from Grammomys surdaster, assembly GCF_004785775.1. NCBI lineage: Eukaryota > Metazoa > Chordata > Mammalia > Rodentia > Muridae > Grammomys > Grammomys surdaster. Next base: position 19,636,710 of record NW_021604597.1, on the reverse strand, counting down.
TTTGTTAAAGTTTGGGGTGGGAGTGGCTGGTTAGCTGGCTCAGCAGTTAACAACACATATTCTTCTTGCAGAGGACACAAGTTTGATTCCCAGTGCTCACAAGGTGGCTCACAATGATCTGTGAATTCTGTTCTATGGATCTGACGTCCTTTTCTGACCCTGGGCATCAGACATGCACATGGTATACAGACACACATACAGGCAAACCAAGAATCCATGTAAAGTACAATTAAAGATATCTGAGAACCTTTCTAAGAAGTCTCATTTTCTCTATCAATTTTTTATAATTTATATAATTTGAGGGATAGATCACATGAATTTGAAAACTTTCTGAGCTTCTTAGGCCAGCGAAGTTCATAAATGCTGAAGCTCTGCATTATGTGGCTACTCATTCCCAAGCAGAAACAGCCACAAAACACTCTAGAATTTCACAGTCTTTTCAGATTTTTTTTTGATGTTTCTCCTTAGTCAACACCTGGGAGCAGCCACCACCACTTGTGTTTTCATTTTAAAATCTTACGTTCCAGGAGTGGCTTTTTTCCACTTATGAAAAATGCCTTCTTTGTACATTTTCAACCACTTTTCCCCCAAAATTGTTCAAGGAGTTTAAGGGTCAACATTACATAATTTACTTTCAAGCAGAGTACTAATAGAATCTCTCAAGATATAAAGTCATCCATTTTAAGTAAGTGCAATATAAAAGTAGCATTATGTGGACTGTACAGATTATATTTAATAATATATATATATGTATACACACAGATATATATTCATACACACACATATATATATTCTATAATAATCTCATAAAATATGGAAGCCATGAGTTTGAATGAGATCATAGATGAGTATATCAGAGTGTTTTGAGAAAAGAAAGAAATACTAAAATTATGTTATAATTCAAAAATAAAAGAAAAGCAATGTCGGATATATAAATCTTTATATCAAATATTACCTCTTTATGTGATTCAAGCATTCTTTGTGAATCATTCTCTCTTCCTGAAAACTGCCATGAGTTTGTTGTACATAGTCCAACTATGACAAGGCATAGACCCAGCTTACACAGCTAGTGTTACTTAAGGCCAAAAGGAGAGCAGAGGTATACTCTGGTGTTTGGTGTCTGCTGTCTAATTTGATGCCAGTAGTGACAAGATCCAGGAGAGCACTGTGGTCACTACAGCTCCATAAGTCATAGCATGCTGCTGAAAATCCATGGATGAAGTTATAAATTCCACAAGTACCCATATTCTTTCAGGGTAGAAATATACAGTATACACTGGAGGGATAACCAGCCTCCCACAAAACAGACTGAATCTTCTTAAGTTTCATTTATCCCACTCTTTATCATCCTCTTCTCCAACCTCTTTGGTGAATTGTTTTATTGGCATGCATGTAAACTTGTGTTGTTGGTGCTTGTGAAGGTAGGTTAAAGGCACTGGATCAACTTGTACAGAATTACAGATGGCTACAACCCACATGTGGGTACTTGGAATCAAACTTGAATCTTTGGAAAGACCAGACAGCACTTTTAACAACTGATATATCTCTATAGCCTCACCACTTTTGATTGTTATTTCTCTGTATAAAACCCTTTGTCTCCTTATCCTTCTTACATCACCCCTCCACTTTTGTAATGTTTGAAAACCTATTTTAAAACAGGCCTAAACAATTAATCTCTGTAAGAGCATCTTCTGTTTAATAAAGATCACATTCTATAATAGGCAACCCAAAGCCAATAATGGCCTCTACAGTTCCAAGTTCTCAAATAAATTAACTTGCTTTATTGTTTGTTTTGTTTAATTTTTCCCTCCGAGGAGCACAATTCTTTCAGGCCATATCGGAGACCCTGGCTATAATCAGGGCACCTAATCATAGAACTAGCAATAAATTCTCCAGATAATACATCAGCCACAGAAGTGATTGAATATTTCAATGGTAAATTTAACTAGAGATATAATCAACTGAAAAAAAAAGTCCAATGTTAGCCTGCACTGCATATCTAAAGTGAATAAGTAGGTTTGGATTTCAAACAGGAATTTCAAAAATGTGTTTCTCATGTATGTCTTCTAACGTGTGTGAAGAGTCTGGAAAGCTCATCTGTCCCTTTTTTCAGTGATATACCTTCATATATAAACACTTTGATTGCTGGGGGACCATCTACCTTAGAAATGCTTTCCTAAAGACTGACTAAAGAATAAAAAGGGATTAGAATGACATTATAGTTCAGTTATTCAATAATAAATTGTTATAGACATATTTTTACAGTTAAAGAAGCAGAGTCAGTGGAAGGAAAGTGTACACACCTAAAATTGTTATAGTAAATTCATCACTTCTTCCTCTACATTTGCACAATATGTTGCTATAATTTCTGTATTTCAATATAAATTTGAGCCCATGGAAATTCTAAATTTTTAAACATTTTATTGGTTCTTTGTGAATTTCATATTATGCACCCAAATATCATTCATCCATCCTCCCCTTTTATGCACCCTTCACACTTGCAGCATCTCCCAAAACAGATCTAAAAAAACCATCTGGTTGTGGAAGCTATATTATGTCACAGTGTTTCCCATAGTATAGTTTTTTCCTATACTTTCTTATTGCTTGTAAATGTTCATTACAATTACTCAGCCTAGTAAAAATCCTCTGACTTCTGCTACTCTATCATTACTGGAGCCTCACTGGGATATCCTGTTTTTGACCCGTTTCCTGGAGATCCTGTAGTTTTGGATCTGTAGGGCAAGCCTTATGCACTCTGTCAGTTCAAAAATGGGGCAGATATTGGGGTGGGACAATTCAAAGCCCAGGTCTGGGCTTAGATAGTTCTTAGATACATGAGAGGTTATGTAAATTGCTCAATCTGCCGGCTTTCCCAACCTCATGCCCCTGGACCAGCTCATCCACAATTCCCACAACCAGGCCCCCCTCTACTCTGCTGCCCAGGCAAAGTGCGGGGCATGCTCTCCAAAATGTTGCAGACAGTGTGAGACAGGGCCAGATCTCACACTCTTCTGACACCAAAGTCAGCTCTCCTGCACGTTATAAGTGGCAAAAGATAAGGGAAGGGAGGAGGGAAACATTCACCTAATAGAAAACAAGAGGCAGGGTGAGTTCTTCTGCTCTCATGACCTGAGGCCTAGCTCTCCTCACTGCAGTAGGTGGTAAAGAGCAAGGGTGGGGGAAGGTATCTCTCCTTTGCTTGTGCTGCAGCAGGCAGACATGTGGCCAGCCCAGTTCTCCCGTGCTCACACCTTCCAGGGCCAGCTCATCTGTGTGTCCCATGCCATTGTGGTCAGTTCTACTGTGCTACCCAAGTGAGAAGCAAAGCTAGCTCTCCCAGTTCAATGACCTCGAAGCCAGCTCTTCTGCCCGCCATAGGTGGCAAGGAGCAAGGGCTGGGGCATCTCTCCCTTGCCCATGTCAAGCCTTGGCAGATAAGTGACAGGGCCTGCCGTCTCTCACTCATACCCTCAAAGCCCTACCTGTGTCCCTGCCACAGGGACAGCTCCACTATGCTGCCCAGGTGAGGTACAGACCTCATTCTTCGAAGTGCTGCTGCTGCCGAGAGGCAGAACCAGCTCTCTTGATCTCGTGACCTACGGGCTAGGTCTCCCACATCCCATAGGTGGCCAAGGTCAAGAAGGGGAGAAGCGTATCACTCTATAGTGCCCACCGCTGCGTTGGAGATGAGTGGCAGATCCAACTTCCTCATGCTTACACCTTCAGGACCAGCTTACCTGCTAATCCCCAAATGTGTGGAGCTCCCCCTACTACTGCAGCTATCTAGGCCTTCTCTCATATTCCCAGGGTCAGCTCTCTCCAGGTCGCCTAGATGAGGGGTGGGGCCAGTTTTACACAGCCCTCGGCCTTCAGACATCAAAATGTCCCTGGCCAGCAGCTGCAACATCTGCCTTGCCTTTGGTGATAACAGACCTTTGCTGCAGCAGGGCCATAGACCTAGATGCGGCTCATCTAGGTTGTAGCACAGTCCAGGTCCCTTCACCTGAATTATATGATTAGTTTCATATGTGATTTTTGACCTAATTTATGAATTTATTGTCTAAACTATTATCTGAATGACTCCTCAATTAATTATATCACCAAAGGGTAAAAATTGTGAAAAATTACTGTGTTGAACATATAATATTCAGCTTATATGTTTTGATTTTCCTTTAGTCATATCAAGTGTTTCATACTGCTTTACATGGTTTAATATGAAGTCACTGGCAATTCAAGTTGAATGCATGGCATGCATAGAGTTTTGGTTGCTGAGACTAAGATGTTTTATAATATATTTGACATACATTCTTTTAGTTCTGCCAGTCAATAGCTTTTTAACTACTTTCTAAAGTAGTTTTGAACTTCTTATGGGTATATTTTGGTCTCTTTCAAATAAATTTCAAAGCCATCATTCCTATTCAGATTTATGTTCATTTCTCTTCTACATCTACTTTGGCTATTTTCAGCATCAGTATCTTCTTTTGACATTGCTCCTTAATGAATAACTGAGACCTTTATTCTGAAGATAAGTATGAACATTTGGATATAATCTCCTTATATGCATTGATTTTGCTATAATTCATGCCATATTGAGACATAGCAAGATCCTGTCAAAAATATGAAGCCTTGAGTTTCTCTGAGATTCTTGAATTAATTCTGATAATCATTTTCTCTTTATTTTTCTAACTCTGTAATATTATATTGCCTAAATAAATATTTATTGACTCTATCTTTTGCTAACTCATATGTCTTAGTGAGTATTTTTGATGATTTTTTTTTGTTTCTTCTAGTGCATATTTACAAACAAAAAAGGCTTACTGGATATCCTGTGAGAGTCATTAAGTTGGGTAGTATAAGAGAGAAATCTGCAGTCTCTTTTTCTTTGTTGTTGTTCATTTTTCCCCGTTTGGTCCTATCTGTATTGCCTTATGTCTGTGTTTCATGTTTCTTTTCATTACAAGTATCTCGAACATATAACAAGGACATATGCTCAACTATGTTCATAGCAGCCTTATTTATAATAGCCAGGAGCTGGAAAGAACCCAGATGTCCTTCAACTGAGGAATGGATTCAAAAAATGTGGTATATTTACACAATGGAGTATTACTCAGCTATTAAAAACAATGAATTCGAGAGGTTCCTAGGTAAATGGATGGAACTAGAAATTATCATCCCGAGTGAAGTAAGCCAATCACAAAAGAACACACATGGTATTCACTCACTGATTATTGGATATTAGCCCAGAACCTTGAAATGCCCAAGATGCAACTCACAGGCCACATGAAGCTCATAAAAAAGGAAGACAAAGTGGGGGTGATTCAGTTCTTCTTAGAAGGAGCAACAAAATACTCAAGGGAGCAAACATGGAGACAAAGTGAGGGACAGAAACTGAAGGAGGGGCCATTTGAAGACCTTTCCACCTGAGTATCCACCCCATATGCAATCACCAAAGGTAGATGCTGATGTGGAAGTCAGGAAGTACATGCCGATAAGGGCCTGATATGGATGTCTCCTCAGAGGCCTTCAAGAGTCTGACACCAGCCTGGGAGCACTTATGGAGGGATCCAGGGCTTCAGCTGAATATGTAAGAGTAGAGGGCCCTGCCGGGCACAGGTGGAAGATGAGATCCTTGACCTCATGAAGGCTGGACGCCCCAGGGGGTGGGAATTTTCAGGGTGGGGAAGTGGGAGTGGGGGGGGGGTAGGTGGGGGTTACATCCACAGAGAAGAAGGAGGAAGGGTAAGGGAATGGGGAGTTCCCGGGTGGGTGGGGGATGGGTAAGGGGATAACATATGAAATGTAAATAAAATATCCAATTAAAAAAAAAACAAGTATCTGTACTTCTTAAACTATGGATATTTTTAGTAATTGAGTATATATTTAAGATATTCTGACTAACTCTTGGTGTTCAACTTGAAACATCAAGGAGAGGAACCTTAATTTGAGAATTTGCCTCCATCAGATTGTCTTATGGACATATCTGTAGGTCATTTTCCTGAATAATGTTTAATGTTGTGAGAGGGCACAACCCACCTGGGTAGTCTGCTCCCAGACAAGTGTTCATCATTATATAAGAAAGAAATCTGAGGAAGCCTCTGCTTGAGTTCCTGTCTCTGGATTCCTGCCTTGGCTTCTCTTAATGATTATTTTTTACTTGTATGCCAAATAAATCCTTTCTTTCCCATCTACATTTTGTTCACCATTTTATCATAGCAACAGGAAATAAATTAGAATATAAAGGATAGTGGAAAGACTTTGTTTTTCATTGAAATCATGTTGCTTTGAAAGACATTTTTTCCTGTTTCTCATGCTATCTGTCTGGTAGCATTTTCTTCAGGTTTAAATTTGTAAACATGAGTATATATTTCAAAAGTAGTTTATAAATCAAAAATATTGAATCATTATTAGATATACTATTATGGAAAAAAAACAAAAAATTTCAGAAAAGAAAAAAATGCAAATGCAATTTCTACAGGAAATTAGATTCCTACTGAGAAACAGAAAACAAGAAATAGAAGACTAAAAGTATTTTATGAAAAAATATCTTAAGAGATAAAAACAAAACTGATTATCATAATATTCAGTGTCACAATAAGTTAGGGATGTGAACTTACCTTTCATTCTTGAGTTGTCTGGACCTTATTCTTTCTTTGTTTTTAAAATTAATAATTTGTTTAAAATTTTGTTTCCTTTATCTTTATGTACATTTTACCTTCTAGAATTTCATGAGTATGCTACATTTTTTCACTTGTAGGTTTTTTTTTAATAGTTCATTTACTTTACATTCAGATCTCAGCTTCCCCTCCCTCATCTCCTCTCAGTCCCTTCCTTTCAACTCCACTTTACCCATCCCTCCTCTTCTCAGAGAAGGGGACACCTTCCATAGATAAAGATGTAGCAGAAAATGAAGAAATGACCAACCAACGACTGGCTCAACTTGAGACCCTGTCATGAGAGAAAGGGCTCATCCTTGATACAATTCATGGTAGTCTGCTGTACCTGCAGACAGGAACCTTGTCTAACGTTCGTAAGAAATTGTCCACTAATATTAAGTTTTCTTTGATGGTGATGGTGACATTTCTAGGGAAATATACACAGATAACTTTGTTTCATTATCCTTTTTGATGCTATGGTACAAATAAATCATGTAGTGTTTGCTGAATAAAGCATAGACTAGACTAGGATTATAGTTAGACATTCAGCTTAGAAATTTGTCTAATACCTGATAATAGATTATGTTTTCTGTAATCATTCTATGGATTTCTGAGAAATATTGCTTATGAGTAGTGGGAAACATTTGTAAAGATAGTGTTTCCTGAAAATTACAATGTTACTGAACTTTGTTTTCTGTAAAATTAAAATGATTTTTCCTGAAAAGAAATGTACAGAATATTTCAATGAGTAAGAGAATACTTTTATACATAATTCTGGTAGGCATTCATGCATAATCAATGCCTGAATGGAGGAAAGTCATATCAAAACACAAATATTTCTGTTGAGTCAAGGGCATGCTAACTTTTCAAGGTAGAGGTATTAATTAAACTATCATCAATATGGCCATGTAGGCACTATGCTGACAATATGAATGGTAGAATACAATATTAATGGATTACTGTTACTCTCAGCTGTTGGAAGAGTGAAAGTAGACCATATTTATAGTTCAAATTATTTATCTGTGATGCCATAGATATTTTTAGCAGTGCAGAGTTAGCAATTACTATTAATATAACAATCTGTTCCATGTGACAACTCTGCAGGTTATGCCCACGAGAAATTTAAACACTGATAGAAATTTCATAGTAAAATGTTTTTTGTCATATGACTAAAGTTGGAAAGCAAATAGTATCAAATATGTGATCATGTGATCAAAACTGGCATCAAAGGAAGTTTCACTTCTTCCAATTGAACCTACTACATGGCAGTGGCAGAAAAGTGATATTTCCTAAGTGAAAAAAACGTATTTCACTTGAGTCATACAGCTTCTGCTTACATGAATAGGGTGGTATTATGCCTTTCTGATGGCCTGTGTACTGAGACCTATTTACACTGCAGAACAAACTTACTAATAAATAATCCTCTTGGACATTGACTACCCTAGTCCTCATCCTACCTAATAAATGAAACAAAATCAATGAAAGGTGATGGAGCATGAAAATTACAAAATTTACTATACGAGGCAGGAAAATTGCCAAAAGATAAAAATAAATACATATAACCAAAATTCTTTAATCAATACATTGTTTATCATTCTCTAACACACAGCTTTATTTGCTTAGTCCATATTTGATTTGTTAGTAGTTTCTAAGAAAATTCTAAGAACTTTGCAGTTTCTTTTCTCTTATTCTTCCTGTTTCAGGGTATCTGGAGATACCTCACACATATTCCAGTCTGTGACTTCCTAAAATACTGTCTATCGATCAATCTTATATTTATCTGTCTCTTTCTTCAGTATCTTACCAGATACAAGCTTTGATGGTTACTGATTATGTATCAGATTTTTTTCTCAAAAAATGTGTTTGATAAAATCTTAAAATTACTATTGAAAAAAATTGTTGCATGAAACTCATATGTATTTATACACCCAGATTTACATATTTGTTTCTATCTACCTATTATCACATATCCTACAGTTGTTTTTCTATGGTGGGTTTGCCATACTGAGTAATTGATTATCAAATCACCTCTTGGAGTATCAATTTTTTAAACAATGTTTTTAAGATGTACACTAAAATTAATATACTTGGTTCTACTTGATGATTTGAAGTAAAGTCAACAATTAGTCTATTTCTACTCTTGTCCAAAAGTATAGTCCATGGATTGGAATAACAATGTATCTGTGGAAAATACCCCAGTGTGTATTCTTTGTCAATTACAATTTAGGTGTCATATATTAAATACTTTTGAACATTTTATTTAAACTAAAAATAAATTATAATATGAATTTCTGATCACTTCTCATCACACTTGAGGAGTGAATCCCAGAAAGAATAAGCTTGGGATTTGAATCCAAGCTCAAACTCTGACTTGAAATCAGGGACCCAAAAACTACTATACCTGCCTTGAAATAAATCCTTAGCTCTTACAGCTGCAGGGCTGAAATTTCCAAAAACCAAACCCAGCGTGTATATAGAAAGTTGTTCAAATGGAACACAGATTAAATCCCCAGACTTCCAGGATAACACTGAGGAGAATATGACCCTGAAAATTGTAGTGGAGCACATGAACAAGTTCAATTTATCGAGGAACATCTAGCTTGATTCTCATGCCAAGTTTTCTACACCAATGAAACACTGCTTTCCCAAGTGCCTGAGACAGTTCCTTCTTCTTTATGTGAAGAACATTTAACAGTTTACCTGCAGGTTGCTACCTTACAGAAAGAGGACAGTTATCACCAAGATCTCTCCAACTGCCTTTACTAATTTCTAAAATTCCAACTAGAGATACCCTCAGTAAATACTAACAACAGCATTCAAATTATCCCACAAATAAAGATTAACAATTAAAAGCATTATATAAATTTTATAAATTATATTGACATACATTTGGAGTATGGTAATATGTCTCAAAAATATCACATTGTAATCAATAAAGTATATAGATAATGAATCATTGGGTCATGTTGGATTTATTGAAATGTGGTCACTAAATTGATAATCTGGGTGCCCGCTCCCTTCTAAAAGACAGGATCTATACTTGGTTCAGATTTGAAGAAACATTATTTTTTCATGACTGCCTCATATCAGCTCATTTATAATGTAGAACAAAATGGTAGTTCCTATGAGGTTCAGAAGGAAGGCACTACATCTTTGTTTTGTTTGTTTGTTTGGTTGGTTGGTTGGTTTTTGTTGTTGTTTTATTTTGTGTTTTTCTTTTTTTGTTTAATTTTATTTTGAGTTTTGCTACAGTCCATTTGTCTCTTTCATCACAGGGACTCTCTCATTTTTACAGATCTGGCTAACTTGAAATATTTGTGAGAAAAATATTTTCATTTGGATTCTCTATAAAGGAGATGAGCATCAATATCTTAATGTTTACTGGCAGAGTCATTTCATCCTTTACACACAAGCCAGTATTATTTAGGCATAATTTTTGATTAACGAGTGAACCTTCAGAGTAAAACAAAATGTTTTACTCTGGTCCTTCAAAACAAGGATATCTACTTTACAGTTTATAACTGGCATACATTGATAGTTTTAATCTAGTTCCAATTATGGCAGAAAGAAAGCATGTCACACAATAAAGGAAAAAACGTTCTTTAGCATTGTTTGAAAAATAATTGGAACTATAACTTTGACTTTCATTACTGTTGGGAATATAAAGTCACATATTCATCACATTATAAAATCCTGCTATTTTTATGTACTGAAAGTTGTATAGGATTCATATGAATAATGTAACCTATTGATATGAGTGCATTTCTTGCTATAACACCATATGATTGCAGAGATTCTCCCTTTCCCTCTGACTTTAACTGAGTGTATTTTAATCACTCTCTCACTGTACACAGTATAATATAATCAAATATCTCATGCCTGTACCTTTACTAAATATGTGAAAATGTTTTTCATATTCCATAATCATTATAGTGTAACAGCTAGTTACATAGTATTTGAAATGAATAACTCTATAACTTTGTAATGTTTTAAAATATTCAGTAGGAAGTTCAACAGCATATAATTTTTAAGAGTCCATATAGATATGAAGAGATGACTGCAAAGACTTCACAGATATTATCCTGATTGAAATGAATCAGAATGGATTAGAATTACTCAACTTCAGTGATCATTTTTATTATAGGAAAAATAAATTTTTAAAGAGATTCTGACATATGGGTGGAACACAAAATCAAGTGAAGTCAGAAAATAATTTTGATCATAGTGGTTATGGTAAGCACCAATTGTTAAATGTTGGGAAGAACCTGTAAAGATACTTTCCCAAATGCTGCAAAGTCATAGATATCATGAATCCTTGACTTAAAAGAGCACACTACCTGTAGCCAGGCAAGAACTCCAGTGAAACAATAAAGACACCAATCCACAAGACTTTCAACTCAAAATGTATCCTGTCTACAAAAAATGCAGGCACAGAGGATGGAATAGAGACTGAGGGAATGGCCAACCAATAACCAGCCCAACTTGAGACCTATCCCATTGGCAAGAACAAATCCTTAACCCTATTAATGATACTCTGTTATGTTTGAAGACAGGAGTACAGTGTGCAGTGAGACGCTCTACCCAGGAGCTGACTCAGATAGATACAGACACTCACAGTCATACATTGAATGGAGCTTAGAGACATTTAGGAAGAATATGAAGAAGGATTGCATCAGCAGAAGAGGATAGAAACTCCAGAGAAAGATCAACAGAACCAGCTAACCTGGCATCTTTGGGATCTCAGAGACTGAACTACTATCCAACAGCATACACAGGCTGAACCTATGCCTTCTCACACATATGTAGCAGATGTGCAGCTTGGTCTTCATGCGAGTCTTGAACAAGTAGAACAAGGATTATCCCAAAAGCTGTTGCTTGTCTGGTATATGTTCATTTAGCTGGGCTGCTGAGTTGGAGAGGGGGCTTGATAAGCCAGGGTAGGAGTATACCTGTGGATGGGGGCATACCTGCTCAGAGGAAAAGGAGATGGGGTAATGAGAGGATAGGAGGATAGGGGTAAGGGCAGAAGGGTTATGGATGGGGTTGACAGGGAGAGGACAGTGAGCAGGATGTAAAGTGATTAAGTAAAAGGAAAACAAGCTGCAAAAAGGTAACTCCTGCTGCTTTAACTTATCCCCTCTTGCAACCTTATTATGGCATTTCTTAAAATGTAATATATGCACATTTTTTAATAGCACATGACATTCAGATTTTATTCTTCTCCTATTTCATTAGTTTTACTTACAGACTCTACATATAGTGCAGATTGCACATAGAAATATGTATATGTTGCAAAATATTTCATTTTAGATTTAGTCACAGTGGTCAAGAACTGTGGGCTTTGTTTTTCATTTCTGTTTATTCCCATAACTACCAATAAAACATATAAATTCAATTATTTTCACTGATTATAAAAGCTCTAGAATGAGGCTGTTTGTCCAATATGAATAAATAAAACAATAAAGCACATGAAATGTGAAAGTTTCATGTACTATAAAATACAAAACAGTTTCAGTGAATCACAACCAAGAACCCATCTTAAAACTGCAGCTGCTGATAATTCTCAAACTCAGATTCCTAAAGAACTTTCCATCAAAGTTCCAATAAATTCATAGTTTTAGTGTCTGGGTGACCTTTCTTCATTCTTCTTTTTCTTCCCAATGGTTGCACATGAAACCTCTGTGCCTTTCAAACTTTTTTTTTTTTTGCCTTTAGATGTTTTGCTTTAAGTGATATATCCAACCCCAAATAGCTTCTGTACTTCCTCATAAGCCATTTCTTACTCTGTGGGGAACTGATACAGAAGACCTGACCTTGGTTTTAAAGGAAATTGAAAGAAGAAAAGGAGTGGAAACTAAAGCAATGTGAAGACCTGAACTATTCAAGGTCAGAGACAAATCAGAATATAATCTGATTCTAGAGAAGTGTTATGTCCAATTGCTTTCTGTTTTTAACTGTTTTTAAACATTCTAAGTGTACTGTATATGTTTAAGAGGGTAAAACCATATCCTATAGCTCTACACTCTTATGTATGTGAGCATAATCAGTATTTCAAAGATGAGGATACATCACTACATATATATATATATATATATATATATATATATATATATATATGTAAAGATGAGGATTCCATCACTATATATAATATTATATTAGAGTCCAAAATAGTATACTTTTGTATATGTCAGGACATATGAATATTCTTAACTGCAAACATTTAATGGTTCCCCAATAAATCAGAAAAATCAGAAATTAAATTGACTCAGCATGATTCTACAAATGATAAAATCACTGGAAATATTGAAGATTTAAGCATACTCTAGAGTTGCCTTGGACCATCGATGTCATATTATGAATAGTTTGGCACAAAATTTCTTGTTAACAATTTGATCTCATGGCAGCAACAATTAAGTTTTCAAATCTGTACATTTTATTCTCTTTTACTATCTAGCTGCTTCTTTTATAAATTATTACAGTAAACAGCATTTACCACAATGCTTACTACAACTAACAAATGTTCTAACAGCAGGTCTTTCATTATATAAAATATTATATAATAATGTCAAAATGCATTTCATAGTCTCTTTCAAATTATTCCATGTTAGTTTCATAGAAAAAAATAGGATATATAGAAAGAAAAATAATGATCATAAACATAAAGATTTGAGAAGGAGATATTTTACCTTTTAAGCCTTCGTTGGAATTAGAGACCATCTTTGAAGAAAAAATGGAAACAAAATACAGGCATTTGTGGCCAAATATTCAGGTGAGGGCAGTAGGACACAGAACTTCAAGAGAATATAAATGAAAGTCAAAGCTATTCTCTTTGATTTATAAAGTGAGACACTTCAGAGAGTGACTATACTGCAAAATGTCTTCTGAGTTATTTTATTTATTTCCTTATTTGTGTATGTGTTATAAACTCATGCATTTTTCCCACCCCCGCCTCTCTGAAACACACACACACACACACACACACACACACACACACACAATGTTATGGGTTTAGTTGTAGAGGTCAGAAGACAACTCCTGGCAGTTTCTTTTCTCTTCTGTCATGTTGAATCATGGCATCAAACTCTGATAATCATTTTTGGTGGCTATACATTTGCTTGGTGAGCTATGTTACTGGGCCCTTTGATACATCTCATGCATATTCATGCTCTTAGAATAGTAACTTATGCATTCTTCTGCAACTAAGGTAGCAACCTTATGAGCATCAACTTATGTGTTCTTGTGTATCTCAGTCAGCAGCACATGTATGTATTTCCCCTCAGGTGAGTAGCTCCAGAAACCTTTCCTTCTGGAAGCTGCTCCCTAATTTCCTTCTGTTGTTTTCCTTCAAAAAAATGTATGATACAAACTATATGGATTTTTATAACCTTTGCATCCATTTATGCTGATGCTTTCTAGCTACATATATTTTCTATATTAGTGGTTAACACACAATAACGTATTTGTATGCACATACAGGCAAAAATGTTCATATAAATGCATATCTTCATTGTTTTCTGTCTGTCATGCTTATCTGTGGACTATGTGCTAGCTTCCAAGGGGTTCTTTATTTTATTCATGACATAAAAAAATGTCCACTCCTAATTATAGAGTTTATTCTCAGCCAAAATGAGTGACCATGAATTCAGGATGCCTTTAGTGATTTTCTGATTTTGAAGGTGTCATATGTTCATTTTATATTATAAAACAAAAGAAACCCATAAACACATGAAATATCCAAATATGTTGTCGGGACATCACAGAGACATGTTGCAGCATTAAGTTTGCAAATGTTATGACTTCCAAGTTGTTGCAAGCTTGTGAACTCCCTAATTGTGAATGTTTTACCAAACATCTAGTTAGATACAGAGGTTGCGAGTACATGACAAATAAGTAGAAAAAGATCACTCCAGATAATGTTTGGCTTTCTATTTGCAACATTTAATCTTTGCAAAATCATGAAGTTGTAGAGAGTCAATAAGTCTACAGAGACATTAAAAGCCTTCTTCAGAAGATTTTATTTCTACTCTAAGTAATTAGATGTGACTCTTTTTCTTCACTTATGAAATATAAAAATGAGCCAGCAAGGAGCCATTATTTGTAACAGAATGTGTGTGGCCTGCCTGTTTTGTATTGTGTTTGAAAGTAACACAGTGCTGAACAAAGATGATAGTGAATGTTCTGAATCAGTTAGTTTGTTCATTTAAAAACAGTTCTATGTCTTCACTTCCCAGAAGAGTAAATATTTAAAGAACAACTACATCTTAAATATATTCTTTTCTAACACTCTGTATCATACTGTCTGTTAGAAGATTTATAATCTCTGAAAACTGAATAGATGTTAAATATCCTTCAAATAGCTAGTAAATTATAAAATTAATTTAGAAAAAAATATTGCTATTTTTAGGAACCCAGTAAAAATATAGTCTTGTGTCTGACACAAATGATTTTGACATTTTGGCTCAGCATTTCCTACCATAAATTTAGTTCATGTGAACAATGAAATTCATTTTACTTTTGAAAATAATAAAGGAAACCAAGTGCAAGATGATTCAGTGGGGGAAGAAAGCTCGCTGCTAAGCCTGAACACCTGAGGTGGTCCCTAGACTCCACAAATACAATGGAGAAAAAAGAAAAAACAAGCTCCTGGAAGTTCTTCGTTGACTTTGACATATGTCCCAAGGTTGTGTGTGTTTGTGTGTGTGTGTGTGTGTGTGTGTGCTTGTGTGTGTGTGCATGCATGACTGCCTGTGCACATGTATGACCACATAATCATAATCAATGGATTTAAAAGGAAAAAAACAGAAAAAGTTCCACTTCACATTTTTATAATTGTAATATTATTTCACACACACATTTTATTCTTAACTTTCCTATTTCTTTTCTAAGTTTATATTATATTTCTTTACAATCATTCAGAATGTTATGTACTACACATTACTAAAATATATTATTAGTCTTCCTTTAGTAGTTTTGTACAAGTTGTCTTGATCACATTCATGCCAAGTTACTCAGGGATTCATCTGATTTCTTGATTAACTCAAATTTTTTTTTTCTTTTTCCAAACATTGTGATTTCCCATATACCTTTGGATTTGAGGCCAAACACAAGAGTTTTGTCGTACAAAGGGCAAACTCTTAAAGAAACTTGTAGCGATTTGAAATAAAATTTCTTCCATAGACTGATGGAGAATGACACTATTAGGAGGCATGGACTTGTTGGGGTAGGAGTGGCTTTGTTAGATGAACTGTGTCACTAACCGTGAGCTTTAAGGACTCAAGTGCTCATGCCAGTCCCAATGTGGTAGTGTCTTCCTGCTGCCTACAGATCTTGATGCAGAACTCTCAGTTCCTTCTTCAGCCTGTAAACCTTCATGTTTCCTGCCATGACAAAAATGAGCTAAACCTCTGAAATTGTAATCCAGCACCTATTAGATGCTTTTCCTTATAAGAGTTGACATGGTCATGGTAACTCTTTACAGCAATACAAATCCTAAGACAAAAATTGACTCTACATCAGCAGATATCAGCTGTCAAAAGCCCTTTATCTAGGAGTGGACCTCCATGTTACCTTCCCCTATTCGTGCTAAGATTTGTTTTGCTTGAACTTACATAAGTCCTATACATATTGTCCCAACTACTGTGAATTCATGTGTGTAGTTCCCTGTTATTGTTCTTTCAATCATTCTGACCCCTTTCCATGCAGAACGAGTGATTAGCCTAGGAAGAATGTGCTTGATAATGATATGTCATTTAGGGTTAAAGCCTCTGTAGCTTATTATTCTAAATATTGACCAATTATGGGTCTTTGTGTTTATGCTTCTCAGATGAGTGCTGAGAGATGGACTAATCTGTAAAATGACAGTAAGTCATTAGAATTTAGATAAATACTATATCTATTTTGTAGAGAAATAACTGAAAGTTCTTGCTTATGGACTATCAAGTGACTAGTCCCAGATTCTTGACGAATAAAGGTGACAAGTAATTTTACAAGGGTTCCAGGTATTGCTGTCCTGATCTGTGTGACAAGTGTTCAATCAGCTAAACCATTCACCATCCATGAAATCTTTGCTTTATCTCAAGAGAACTTTTGCTTTTCTATAAATAAATTCTTTTTATAGATTAATTAAGAAATCTTTTTGTTGGTGAGATTGCAAGCTGTTACAACCAATCTGAAAATCAGTCTGGAGGTTCCTGAGAAAATTGGACATAGTATTACCTGAGGACCCAGCTATACCACTCCTGGGCATATACCCAGAAGATGCTCTGACATATAACAAGGACACATGATCCACTATGTTCATAGCAGCCTTATTTATAATGGCCAGAAGCTGGAAAGAACCAAGTGATATCCTTCAACAGAGGAATGGATACAGAAAATGTGGCACAATGGAGTACTACTCAGCTATCAAACACAATGACTTCATGAAATTCTTAGGCAAATGGATGAAACTAGAAAGTATCTTCCTGAATGAGGTAACCCAGCCACAAAAGAACACACATGGTATGAACTCACTGATAAGTTGACTTTAGCACAAAAACTCAGAATACACAAGGTACAATTCGCAGACCACATGAACCTCAGAAAGATGGAAGACCAAAGTGTGGGTCTTTTGGTCCTTCTTAGAAACGGGAAAATAATACTCACAGGAGCAAATACAGACATAAACTATGGATCAGAAACTAAAGGAAAGGCCATCTAGAAACGGGCTGTTCTGGGGATCCATCAAATATACAGTTACCAAACCCAGACACTATTCTAGATGCCAAGAAGTGCATGCTGACAGGAGCCTGATTTAACTGTCTCCTGAGAGACTCTGCCACAGCCTGACAAATACAGAGACAGATGCTCACTGCCAACCATTTGACTGAGCAGGGTCCCCAGTGGAGGAGGAGTTAAAGGACTGAAGGATCTGAAGGAGTTTGCAACCCCATAGGAAGAACAATAATATAAAACAATCATATCCCCCAGAGTTCCCAGGGACTAAACCACCAACCAAGTAGTACACATGGAGGGACTCATGGCTCCAGTTGCATATGTAGCAGAGGATGACCTTGCTGGGTATCACTGGGAGGAGAGGCCCTTGGTCCTATGCAGGCTCAATGCCCCAGTTTTGGGGAATTTGAGGGCAGGGAGTCAGGAGTGTGTGGGTGTGGGAACACTCTCATAGAAGCAGGGGGAGTGTGGAAAGGATAGGGGTTTCCCGGGGAAGGGGGACTGGGAAAGGGCATAAGTTTGAAATGTAAATAAAGAAAATATCCAGTTTAAAAAAAGTTAAGAAAAGAAATCTTTTGAGACATTTACTGAGATGATAAAAAATATCAATTAATTACATATGACTTTGCTAGGTGGTCTATAATAAAAAATAAGACATTCACCAAACTGTATCATATCTCAATATACTTCTATACAATTTCAGATCATACAAAATCACCAAGAAACACTACATTTATTTTTTCTATGACATTATAAGTTAATAATAATTAGTTCCCTTGAAATATGGAGGAAAAGAAGGACTCTCTCTGAAAAATATTCTGCTTTTGTGGAACAGATTCTGGCTTGAAGAGTGGTCTGAATGTTTGACTTTGGCTAATTATATGTCTTGTGATTAAGCACAGCTGCATTTCCTATCAAATGGAAGTAGTGCATATAAAAATAACATGGTCATTCAATCAAGCAGGATACAAAAGTAATTCTAAGAGCCATGATTCTCACTATATATAGAATACCTTTTTCTACTCTCAACTCATGTTAAAGATCTCATGAGAAATGTTTTGTAACAATTGACCAAGAAAGAAATCAGTTTGCTGTGGTTGACACATAGTTATAATTAGAACCCCTTTCCTTGGTTAACTTCAGCTTTAAAAGGAAAGAAAAAATTTTCAATAAAAATTAAATATGTGTGTGTATGTGTTTGTGTATGTTGTTGTGTACATATGTATGTACATTGTACATTCATCTCTATAAACATTACAGACAAAAAAGTAAAAAAAAAATGGAAACAAATACGTGAGAATTTACCTGCTCATCAGTTCTTCCAGTAAATAAATAGAAAGGGTAAGCTTTAGATTGCTTCGTGATAAAAGATATAGGAAGAGAATGATAATTAATTTATTAATGATACTAAGTCATGGCCATATTCTATAGAATATCCACTAACATGAGACATAGTCCTCTTTAGAATAATTGGAAAGTATTATTTTAAATTCAGTCTTACAAATATCATTAATGAACAATTTTTATGTATTACAATGTTTTACATGCCTTAGTATCTATATTTTTTTTGTTTTGAAGAATTATTTTGAGTATAATACAATATGATGGCAGTGATTCACACCTCTATCTCTTTTCCTTTAAATTATAAATATGTAAAATTGTGTAAATAATGCATGAAGTCATTTTATCACATTATTAATGACTAATGAATGTACTATTCTACAAAAATAAAGTATGACACATATAGCACTTGGATTTTGTTTTCCAAGCACAATATTATACACACACAAACACACACGCACACACACACACACACACACACACATACATATATATATATAATTTATATATGTACACATATGTATATATTCATATATAAATTATATACCTATGTTAAATATAGAACTTTAAGATATAACATGACATTCCTACTTGTTTTCCTCTATATATAATTTTATGTGACTTATATATTAGACACAGAATAAAAAATGTGTGTGTATATGTGTATGTTTGTGTATTGTGTGTGTGTGTGTGTGTGAGAGAGAGAGAGAGAGAGAGAGAGAGAGAGAGAGAGAGAGAGAGAGGAGATGTAAAAACAACACATACAAACAATGAGTTTCAGTTCTTTGCAGAATGAAAGCAGAAACACAGAAACATTCATATGCATGCACACACACACACACAGAGAGAGAGAGAGAGAGAGAGAGAGAGAGAGAGAGAGAGAGAGAGAGAAAGAGCAGGAGCTAGAGAGATATGGGAGAAGTAAAAACACATACTAACCATGAATTTCAGTTCTTTAGAAAGGGGAAACAAATGAGTACCATTTCTTCTCTGCTTTGTGTATATGATGCCTCTGTAAAACAAAACTCTTGTGCTGCAGCCAAGGATACTGAAGTTCCAGGAGGAGGTACTAGGATTTGTGAACAGACAAATAGAATGGGGAAAGGGGATGACATCTGTATTGTAAGTACATAAAATATCCAATAAAACAAAAACAAAACAAAAAAAAAGGAAGAAGAGAAACCACTAAGGATACAGAACTGCAGAAATCCAGAGAGGAGTAACACAGAATCATGAGTAGACTATTAGGCTATAACTCCATAATTTGAAATTTAAGGCCTGTTGCTAGATTGCCTTTTTCTCAGGCTGTTCTCCATTTTTGTCCCTGCAATTCTTTCAGACAGGAACAGTTATGGTCAGAGTTTTGACTGTGGGACGGCAACCACTTGATGACCTGTCTGTCTACTGGAGGTAGACTCTACAAGTTCCCTCTTCCCTGTGTAAGGAATTTAATCTAAGTTCCCTCCCTTTGAGTCCTTAGAGTCTGTCACCTCCCAGGTCCCTGGTACAGTCTAGAGGGTCCTCCACCTTCCTATTTCCTGAGGTTGCCTGTTTCCATTCTTTTTGCTGGCCCTCAGGGCTTTGTCCTGTTCCCTCCCTATTCCTGATCATTTCCCCCTCTTCTCCTCCCTGTCCCCTTTCCCATCCAGGTCCCCTGCCCTGTGATTGCTTTCTTCTCCCTCCCAAGTGGGACTGAGGTATCTTCACATGGGCCCTTGGGTTTGTTAATCTTCTTGAGTTCTGTGAATTTTATCCTGTGTATTCTGTACTTTTTTTGGCTAATATTCACTTATTAGTTAGTACCTATCATGCATGTCCTTTTGGGTCTGAGTTCCATCATTCAGGATGATATTTCATAGATCCATCCATTTGCCTGCAAAACTCAGGATGTCACTGTGTAAATGAACCATATTTTCTCTATCCATTCTTCTGTCATGGGACATCTGGGTTGTTTCCAGCTTATCACAAACAAGGCTTCTATGACCATAGTGGAATACGTGCCTCTGTGGCATGGTAGAGCATCTTTTTGATATATGGTCAAGTGTGGTATAGCTGAGTCTTATTGTAGATCTAGTTCCAATTTTCTGAGAAACCACCAGATTGATTTCCAGAGTGGTTGTACGAGTTTGCAATCCCAATAGCAATGGAGGAGTGTTCCTCTTTCTCCACATCCTCACCAACATGTGCTGTAGCCTGAGGTTTTGATCTTAGCCACTCTGATTGGTTTAAGGTGGAATCACATTGTCGTTTTCTTTCGCATTTCTCTGTTCACTAAGGTCTTTGAAGACTTCTTTGCAGGATGTCCCTGGACATAATCCTAATGTATTGCCCACATTCAGGACTATTCTAAAATCATTCAGGAAAACAATGCTGTCATGTTCAATGTTCATACTTTATATAATTAACATAGCATCTTTTTTACAGAAGGAAGTGATTCATAGTTTGTATACTGGTTTTCCTTTCCTCAAAGGATGATTACAAAGAAATAAACCTTTGAAATTTAAAATATTTACCTTTCAGTACAATGTTTGAAACAAATATTTTACTGCAAACAATTAATTGAAGCAGAATTGTGATATGCCCTCTTTTTTCAGGTTTATGTATCTAATCTACATTACAATCCTTTGTATGTACAAGTATATACACATATTTCTCTCTGTAGATTTTATTTCTTTGGAAAATGCCATCTACATAGACATTTTATGTGGTAAATATATAGATATTTTTCACAAATAATTACTTCTGTCTGACTATGAGGCCCAATTTGTTCCAAGATCAGCAATAGCAAGCACAAGACCAAGTTAAATTGGACTTGTTTCCAATCAGAGTCTAATAGAATAAGAACAAGAAAATGATTATATTGATGAACTTCTTTTCAATAAAATAGGAATTTATGTCTGAATATTAAATCTATGATGAAATGTAGAGATTAAAATCTCTGCTCCAAGAAAATAAAGTAAACTGACATTGCTCATTATTTTTATTTCACTCAGCACCTTAATAAATTTGGTGAATTCTATTCGCACTTTTCAATAGAATATACTTTAGGCAGGCTATCATCTCTATGAATTTAAGGGAACAATACAAATGAATTTTTAGGATGACCACCTATAGTATTAAGGATTGATTATAACTGTGTGTGTGTGTGTGTGTGTGTGTGTGTGTGTGTGTGTGTGTGTCTGTATGCCTGTGTGTCTGTGTCTTTTTCTGTGCCTATGTTTGAGTGTATATTTTTATTTATCCACAGTTCTTTACTTATATAACCTAAATGTCTTCATTCTAACAAATGTTAATTCTTTTCACAGGAGACAAGAAGTTCTTTTCATTAGCTATGACAACTAGCTACCTTGGTTTCTTTATGCAAATTCAGGTTATATGATAAAGGACAGTTTGTTATAATTATTCCTGAGTGAAAAATTAAAGGAAAATACATTTTAAAAAACAAAACATTGGAATTCTTTGGTGTGTCAATTAATATATGAGAAGACGTTATCAATAATTCAAAATATCTTAGTATGATTCAGTATAAGAATGATTACCATGGAACGTGATTCTTTAAGAACACATACTGGGATATCACATCAGATAAGCTACAGAAAGCAATCAAGGTCACCTGCTTCATAACAAGAGAAAATGAATTAAGTATTGCAGGAGAAAAATTGAACTAACTAGCTACAAGAATGTGTCAGATCATAGAAACAGTGAGGTGACCTATGAATAGCTTGTCTGTATTTCATTTACATTTAAATATTCCTTCCAAATGGTAAGTTCAACATTGTTAACTTCAAACATTCTTTTGAGCCTAGAGAAACCAACTACAGTGAGATTTTTCTTTTAGATCTGAGGCTTACTTTTCACAATGTTTTCCTCATATGTACATTTCTAAAATGAATAGCTTAGAGAAGTCATTATTATATGATCTACAACTAGAAATTCCACACACTCATCATTTCAAGAAACATATTTTGAACAATACTGTGTCATTAACAGTAGAATTTGTATTATAAAAGTTAGTAAAAATGTATATATGCAACTTCTTTTTAAATTTTATTTAATCTTTTTTTAAAGATTTTATTTAAATTATGCATATGAATACACTGTAGCTGTCTTCACACCAGAAGAGGGCATCAGATCCCATTACAGATGGCTGTGAACCACTATGTGGTTGCTGGGAATTGAACTCAAGACCTCTAGAAGAGCAGTCAGTGATCTTAACCACTGAGCCATCTCTCCAGCCCCTTATTTAATCTTTTTTTTACAATCCAGATTTTCTCCCATTCCTGGATCACCCTCTGACTGTACCACTTTCTTTACCTCCTTCCTCCATCTCCAGAGGATGTCTCTATCCTCTCCCTCCCACTTCCCAATCTTCCTCACAGCTTGGAGCCTCTAGTCTCTTGAGGACTAGGTGCATCTTCTCTGACTGAGTCCATACCCAGCTGTCCTCTACTGTATATGAGTTGGGAGCTTCATATTAGCTGATTATGATGCCTGGTTGGTATTCCAGTGTCTGAGAGATCTTGGGAGTCCAAGTTAGTTGAGACTGCTGGTCATCCTATAGGTTAGCCATCTTCCTCAACTTCGTTGAACGTTTCCATAATTCAGTCACAGGGGTCACCAGCTTCTGTCTATTGCTTGGATGTAAATATCTGTATCTGACTCTTTGAGCTACTTGTTGGATCTTTCAGAGGGCAGTCATAATAGGCCCCTTATTGTGAGCACTCCTTAGTCACAGTAGTAGTGTCAGGCTTTGGGAACCTCCCTTTGAGCTGGATCCCAATTATAATAATCTTTATTTAATTATAAATATGATAGTGAACCATATAGAACCGATAATTTTAAAGAAACATAGAACAGATGATTTTGTTAAACTGATAAAAACAAATCCATTGAGTGCTATAGTAATTATTCTATATAAGTAAGAGACACATGAGCCAGGCAACTATTATAACAGAAAATATTTAATAGAGACTTGCTTCCTGTTTTAGAAATTTAGCCCAACTTTATCATGACAGGCAGCATGTTGACATGCGGATGGAAATGTTGCTGTAAAAGTAGTTGAAAGTTCTACATCCAGATCCACAAGCTGTAGGAAAGTGTGCTATTGGGCATAGCTTGTGCTTTGGAAACCTCATAGCCTTAACCCCAGTGACTTCCACAAGCCATACCTACTCTAAAAGACCATACCTCCTAATCCTTTCAAATGCTGAGACTATACCCATTCAAATACATGAGATTATTGAGAACAAGTTTATTCAAACTACCACAGGGGTTTGAGGGTCAAACTACTATGTAAGGTCTCAGAGAAAATCACAAGTCCAAAGGTATTCAAAAATTTCATAAGCTGTTTTAAATAAATAACATTAATGATGGCCACAAAATGTTCCCTTGTAAGACTAAATTCAGTTAAATTACTGACAAAAGAAGTAACTTTATAACATGTTATTCTTAGAGCTCTTAGATACACTCAAGTTCTGACAAGTTTTTGTATGAGTAGACCGTTATTCTGTCAACAAATTGAAACTCAAAGTCAAATCAATGTTTGTTTCAATGCAAAATTATTATTTATGGCTAGTATAGCAGCAAAATCACTGTTTTTCTATTCTTTTGAAACTTCTGTAATTGATGGTGGTACAGATTGCATGTTTACGTTTCCCAAAAATAGTGTATATAAACTAATCTCCAAACTGATGTAATCTAATGGTAGGATTAGAGAAAGTGCTTTTTTTGATAGATGTGATTACTGTCCTTATAATTTGATTACTTTGAGAATATTATCCCCATTGTCCTGTCAAAAGGCAGAAAGAGCATTGCAGATTAAATATCAGAAGGCAGGAACTCACATGGAAGAATCACCAATGTGCCTTGCTCTTTTGCCTTGGTCTTATCAGCCTCCAAAATTATGAATGTTGTAAAGTGAGCATGTGTTTGTATGTGTGTATGTGTGTGTGTGTGGGGGGGTGTTTAAACATAAATACACTTCCCAATACTCTCCCAATTCCTACCCCTTTTAATCTTTCCTGTTCTCTCTCTCTCTCTCCCTGTCCCTCCTCCTCCCCTCCCCCTTCCTCTCCCTCATCTTCCCTCTCACCCTTCCCCTACCTTTCCCCGTACCTCTTCCCCTCCCCCCTCTCTCTCACTTATTGGATATTTATTTTATTTATTTACATTTAAAATGTTATCCACTTTCTCAGTTTCCCCTCTACAACCCCCCCCATCTCATCCCTTCTCTGACTGCTTCTATGAGGGTGCTCCCCTACCCACCCACCCCCTCCCATATCACCACCCTTGCAGTCCCCTATACTGAGGCATCAAGTCTTCACAGGACCAAGGGCTTTTCCTCCAATTGAGGCCAGATAAGCCCATCCTCTGCTACATATGATGCTGGAGCCATGGGTCCCTCAATGTGTGCTCTTCGGTTGGTGATTTAGTCCCTGGGAGCTCTCAGAAGTCTGGTTGGTTGATATTGTTATTCTTCCTATAGGGTTGCAATCCTCTTCAGCTCCTTCACTCCTTTCCCTAACTCCTTTCTTGGGATCCCTGGGCTTAGTCCAAATGTTGGCTGCAATCATGCTCATCTGTATTTGCAAGCCTCTGAGGAGACAGCTATATCAGGTTCCTGTCAGCAAGCACTTCTTGTCATCCACAATAGTGTCTGAGTTTGGTGCCTGCAGGTCAGATGGATCCCTAGGTGGGCCAGTCTCTGGATGACCTTTCCGTCAGTCTCTGCTCTGCATTTTTCCCTGTATTTCCTTTAGACAGGAGCAATTCTAAGCTAAAAATTTGGAGAAAAATGGGTGGCCCCATTCCCCAACCAGGGACTTTGGCCAATCTCTGGATATAGTCTCTACAGTTTCTTCCTCCTTTTTGTTGATTATTTCAGCTAGTGTCATCCCCATTTGTTCCTGGGAGCCTCTCACTTCCTTGGCATTTGAGACTTTCTGGTGACTACCCCCAGTTCCCCATCCCCCATTGCTACACGCCTCTGTTCAATTTCCTGACCCTATGTATATCTTCAGTTTCCTCCCATACTTGATCTTGCCCTCCTTTTTCCCCCCTCCTCCTCCTCTCTTCCTCCCAAGTCCCTCCTACTCTCTACCTCCCATAAGTATTTTCATAACCTTTTTAAGAAGGACTGAAGCATTCACACTTTGATCTTCCTTTTACTTCAGTTTCATATGGAATGTGAATTGTGTCTTGGGTATTCCCACCTTTTGGGCTAATATCCACTTATCAGTGAGTGTAGACCATGTGTGTTCTTTTGTGACTGGGTTATCTCACTCAAGATTATATTTTCTAGTTCCATCAATTTGCCTAAGAATTTCAGGAATTCATTGTTTTTAATCTAAATAGCAAAGAAAATATTTTAAACTTTCCTTTGTCTGATTTTTTTTTATTTGTGTATAACATTTTTCCTTACCATTAGATAAGGGGTTAAATGTAATGATCCAATATAACAATTTTGAGTTGATATTTTCTCTGTGGAAATATTTTTTCCAAGTTACAATTTCTCAGTATTTACAAGTCACAGCAATATTCTTTTTTTTTTTTAAGATAAACCAGAAAAGATATGTTAGGAAAGAAATTTACAATTATAATGTACTGTTCTCTACTGCTTACTTAGTTAGAAAGGACAACTTATACTGTTAGGCAGTGTACATAATTGTACCAAATGTGAAAAATAATTGAATTTTATTTTTAGAAGACTCAACAGACATGGCCAGTTGCTAACTTTGAACTTAGGTTATTTTACACTACAAAACACATTCATTACTAATTACTCTTTAATTGAAAGTTTCTGTTAAGGAAAATGCTGGGTAAAAGTAGGAAAGGGCAAACCATTATTATCTGTCAATGGATGACATCACATGTTCTGCAGAGGCTTATTTAATCACAGAAACAATTTCCTTCAGAATGGACGCCAAGCCATTCTATAAAAGGATAGGTGCTGTAGAGTGATTGACAGCTTGGCAGTTAATTAGAAACAGGACTCAAAGTTTCAAAAACCATGAAACTAAGAACTTTAGGATTGTTATAGGACCTCACATGTCTTCATCTAGACAAATCCTAGAATTGGTAATTCAAGATATTTCTGTTCATCCGTTTTGCATATCATATTTGAAATCATGTGACATTGTCAAAAAAACATTGTTGTACTTTAATATTGACAATCATAGTTATTCCAGGTCTTTATTTGAGTTTTACTTTATATTGCAATAAAAATGTTTCTGTAACAGGATGCATAGCATTTGAGTATATTCACAAGACATATGTATCTAGATATAAAGATAGGTTGATTCCTGACATTCTGAAGAACTTTATGCTGGCTTTCTCAGAGACTGGACAAGATTTTATTCCCACCAGAATTGTATAAGTGTTCTTCTTACTCCATGCTCTTACCAGCATACACTGTCATTTGTTATATTGAACTAAACCACTCAAACAGGAGTAAGATTAAATATCTAAGTATATTTCATTTACATTTTTTGCTGGCTAAGGATATTGAACTTTTCTTTAAGTGCTTGTAAACCATTCAAGTTTTTTATCAATTTCATTTAAATTTGTACCACATATTAAAAATGGTTTATTTTCCTATGTCATATTTTTTTAATTTCTCTTTAGAACACTAGCCCTCTATTGAATGTGTAATTTATAAAAATATTTTTGTAATCTACACCCTTCTGCTTTGTTTCAATGGTGTTTTTCATTTTTATAAAGATTTTCAGTTTTATGGGGTATCATATGCTAACTCTTATTTTTAGTTCTTGTGCCGTCTTTGTTCTTTTTCTATGCAAATGTGTTCAAGTCTGTATTCTATTTTTTCTTCTATCTGATTTAGTGTATCTGGTATTACATTTATAACTTTTATCTGTTAAGATTTGAGTTGATTTTTGTTCGGGATGATAAGTATCAATCTATTTGAAGTTCTGTCAGTAGAGTAACCCATTATGACCAGGATAATTTGATGAAAACACTGTTTTACAATATGTATTTCTGGCTTCATGGTAAAAAAATCAGGTGTGAATAGTGTGGAGTTACGTGTGGGTCTTTAATTGTATTCTTTTGATCAATAGGTCTAATTTTGTTTCAATACCATGCTGTTTTTATTACTGTAGCTCTGCAGCACAATTTGAGATTTGCAATAGTAGTACCTCCAGTAGTTCTTTTGTCATGCAGGATACTTTTATTTAATATAAGATTGTTTATATCTTGGTCAGAGAATGCCCCTGTATATAAATGTCTACCATTGACTCCTAACTTTAACATCTGACTTCTTGATCCCTTCTCTCTCACATGTGTCTTTTCTCATCCATACTTTTACTTCTAACGCTTATCCCTCTGGCGTTCCTTTTCTTCACAAGGCATGAAGATTTTTGTTTTTGTTTTTGTTTTTGTTTGTTTTATTTTTAGTTGTTTTTTTTTAATTTTCCATGACTTCACACTCACTTCATAATAGAGCACCTTTGTCAGACACCCAAAGCAATGTGGTATACTTGTATTGTATTTTCACGTACAGAATAATGAACAAAACTAAATGTATTCTCTCAAGTACTCCATGATATTATTTAGAACTTGATTAACCCCTTTATAGAATTATGATGTTTGTAAATATTTTAAATTGATACAAATTAAATAAGATACATGATTAGCTGGAAAGGTAAATGCTTGATAAATTAGGAATATATATGAATTGTGTTGTCTTATTCTAGTATTTTTTTATTCATTACAAATTGTGTTTTAAATAGTAACTTATTTTTCAATAGTTTTAGAAAGAATGGAACTTGAATGAAGGAGTTGATACTTGAAAATATTTGCCAGAAGAAATTCAAAACCACGAGAGCTTATATAAAATGCTGAAGGGTTTATGTTTTTCTGTTTGTTTCCTTATCTTAATTTTGTTTAATATTTCTTATAAAGCCTTCACCACATTTGTATCTGGTATATGGAGCAGAAACTTGCTTCACGCCTAACGCAATGAAGAAAGAAAATTATTGTGAGCTTACCAACCACCAGGATTAACCAGAACTGAGACATAGATAAAGGTTAAAACGAAACACAGACAATGACACTGTATATTCTGAAGCTTTGTTTTGGATCTCAACCAGAGTGATCTATCATACCACTTGAACTAATACTATAGTCTTCCTTTTTTACTTTTCTTCTGTATTACTAGATTTAACTAGGGATCATTATGAACATCATTATGAAATCAGTCTAGTCTGTTTCTCTACAGAGAGGTATCTATACTATTTTCCAGCAACTTAAGATAATAGGTCCAGCTTACTATACAATAGGAAGTCAAATATTATCTGAAATTTATGATACACTTTAGAGATCTTAATGTCTCTGATCAATTTTGAGAGATTGTTAAGGCTCTTATATATAGATGTAATTCTGTTACATGTAAATGATCATGCCACAGTTTAATTATCATTTATTTATAAACTATGTGTTCCATTAAAAAAAACTTACCTAGTTTTCCTTTACTTCATTCCTGATATTGAGACCAATTCTTAACATTAAGCACTTAAAATCTACTTTATTTATTGAAAGATTATATGTAAAATCACTATCAACTTTTTGTTTCATCTGTAGTTATGAATCCACATTTTTTTTGTAGCTTTATTTTCTTTTTTTTATGTTTTTTCTTTTTTTTTTTATTGGATGATTTATTTACATTTCCTATGTTGTCCCCTTACCCCATCCCCCACCACCCCCTCGGAACCCCCAATCCCCTCGCCCCTCCTCCTTCTTCTCTGTGGATGTAACCTCTATCTACACCCCCTCACTCCCACCTCCCCACCCTCAAAATTCCCACGCCCTGGGGCATCCAGCCTTCATGAGGTCAAGGTTCTCTTCTTCCACCTATGCCCAGCAGGGCCCTCCACTTTTGCATATTCAGCTGAAGCCCTGGATCCCCCCCTAAGTGCTCCCAGGCTGGTGGTTTAGACCCTGGGAGCTGTGGTTGGTTGGTATTGTTGCTCTCCTCATGGTGCCACAAACCCTTTCAGCTCCTTCAGTCTTCACTCTAACTCCTCTATTGAGAACCCCATGATCAGTTCAATGGCTAGTTGTGAGCATCTGCCTCTGAATATGTCTGACTCTTGAAGGCCTCTGAGGAGATATCCATATCAGGCTCTTATCAGCATGCACTTCCTGTCTTCCACATCAGCATCTACCTTTGGTGATTGCACATGGGATAGATACTCAGGTGGGGTGGTCTTGAGACGGCCCCTCCTTCAGTTTCTGTCCCTCACTTTGTCTCCATATTTGCTCCCTTGAGTATTTTGTTGCTCCTTCTAAGAAGGACCGAATCACCCTCACTTGGTCTTCCTTCTTTATGGGCTTCATGTGGCCTGTGAGTTGCATCTTGGGCATTTCAAGGTTCTAGGCTAATATCCAATAATCAGTGAGTGAATACCATGTGTCTTCTTTTGTGATTGGCTTACCTCACTCAGGATGATAATTTCTAGTTCCATCCATTTACCTAGGAACCTCTCGAATTCATTGTTTTTAATAGCTGAGTAATACTCCATTGTGTAAATATACCACATTTTTTGAATCCATTCCTCAGTTGAAGGACATCTGGGTTCTTTCCAGCTCCTGGCTATTATAAATAAGGCTGCTATGAACATAGTTGAGCATATGTCCTTGTTATATGTTCGAGCATCTTCTGGGTATATGCCTAGGAGTGGTATAGCTGGATCCTCGGGTAATGCTATGTCCAATTTTCTGAGGAACCGCCACACTGATTTCCAAAGTGGTTGCACCATCTTGCAGTCCCACCAACAATGGAGGAGTGTTCCTCTTTCTCCACACCCTCGCCAGCATCTACTATCACCTGAGTTTTTAATCTTAGCCATTCTGACTGGTGTGAGATGGAATCTCAGAGTTGTTTTGATTTGCATTTCCCTGACGACTAAGGATGCTGAACATTTCTTTAGATGCTTCTCGGCCATTCGAGTTTCTTCCCTTGAAAATTCTTTGTTAAGCTCTATACCCCATTTTTTAATAGGGTAATTTGGTTGTCTGGAGTCTAATTTCTTGAGTTCTTTGTATATATTGGATATTAGCCCTCTATCAGATGAAGGATTGGTAAAGATCTTTTCCCAATTTGTTGGTTGTCGTTTTGTCCTATTGACAGTGTCCTTTGCCTTACAGAAACTTTGCAATTTTATGAAGTCCCATTTGTCAATTCTCGATCTTAGAGCATATGCCATTGGAGTTCTGTTCAGGAACTTTTCCCCTGTGCCCAAGTATTCGAGGCTTTTCCCCACCTTCTCTTCTATTAGTTTCAGTGTATCTGGTTTTATGTGGAGGTCCTTTATCCACATAGACTTGAGCTTTGTACAAGGGGATAAGAATGGATCAATTTTCATTCTTCTACATGTTGTCTTCCAGTTGAACCAGCACCATTTGTTGAAAATGCTGTCCTTTTTCCACTGGACAGTTTTAGCTCCTTTGTCAAAGATCAAGTGACCATAGGAGTGTGGGTTCATTTCTGGGTCTTCAATTCTATTCCATTGATCTTCCTGCCTGTCTCTGTACCAATACCAGGTAGTTTTTATCACTATTGCTCTGTAGTACAGCTTGAGGTCAGGGATGGTAATTCCTCCAGAAGTTCTTTTATTGTTGAGAATAGTTTTCACTATCCTGGGTTTTTTGTTATTCCATATGAATTTGAGAATTTCCTTTTCTAACTCTGTGAAGAATTGAGTTGGGATTTTAATGGGGATTGCATTGAATCTGTAGATTGCTTTTGGCAAGATGGCCATTTTTATTATATTAATCCTGCCAATCCATGAGCATGGGAGATCTTTCCATCTTCTGAGTTCTTCTTCGATTTCTTTCTTCAGAGACTTGAAGTTCTTGTAATACAGGTCTTTCACTTGCTTGGTTAGATTCACACCAAGGTATTTCATATTATTTGCAACTATTGTGAAGGGTGTCATTTCCCTAATTGCTTTTTCAGTCTGTTTATCTTTCATGTAGAGGAAGGCTACTGATTTGTTTGAGTTGATTTTATAACCAGCCAATTTTCTGAAGTTGTTTATCAGGTTTAGGAGTTCTCTGGTGGAAGTTTGGGGGTCACTTATGTATACTATCATATCATCTGCAAATAGCGATATTTTGACTTCTTCCTTTCCTATTTGTATCCCTTGACTTCTTTTTGTTATCTAATTGCTCTGGCTAGGACTTCCAATACTATATTGAATAGGTAGAGGGAGAGTGGGCAGCCTTGTCTAGTCCCTGATCTTAGTGGGATTGCTTCAAGTGGGTCCTCGATGACTCAGGATTCAGTTTCAGCTGCTCTGAGTGCAGTGGCTCCAGCTGCTCTGAGTGCAGTGGCTCCTGGATGGCTCAGGATTCAGTTTCTCCACAGGACAGGAGCAGACCAACTCTGTGTCTGCTCCAGCCCAGAGGACCAGGCAGGGGCAGAAGGGA
>NW_021604597.1:19532190-19604547 GCF_004785775.1 Grammomys surdaster | reverse complement strand
GACTCTGTGTCTGCTCCAGCCCAGAGGACCAGGCAGGGGCAGAAGGGCGAATCCACATTTTTTTAATTCTATGATGATGCTTGCCTCTCACCATAAGTTAAGAAAAACTAAACCTCCCTTATTGCCTATTGTCCAGACACTCTTCATTAGTGAACGTAATCATTGCCTCTTCCAATTCTTCTCTGCCCACCTCTCTCATTCTTCTTCTTGAACTCTTTCAAATTTATGACCTCTATTTATTTTTATTTTTGTTTTGTATGTATATATAATTTTATATACATGTATTTATATATTTCTAAATTATATACATCTTGTTTGTATGTATGCTATTACTTACATATATATTTTCAGAGCTGACCACTTGGTACTAGATCACCAGCCTCTATGCTTGTCTCTAGAAATTACTTTATCAAAAATTATCTTCATTCAAACAAGTAATATTTCCTTCATTTCTATGTGTGTACTAACATACTGCTTACATGAATAATTGTACAGGTGGATGTGTCTTGGTGCCTCAGATCAGTTGTAGTAATACTATTCATTTTCTGAGGAATAATTTACAATGATTTTATTGCTCTATTTCTGAGAAGAATGGTAACATCTTAATTGCTTAAAATATCATTCTTTCTGTAAATCCAGTGCAATAAATTTAAAGTATAATTTACTTTGTAGCAAAACCAAAGCTTATGAAAAATTATCTCTCTTACAGAGTGTCATGAATTGCCACACTTTGCTTTAATTTTAATTGGTGTTATTTTTGTTTGTCTAATTTTTATGAAATAATGATATAAGTTTATACTGGGAATTTTCAAATGTCTTCTGAACATACTTAACAGGACAAATCATATTTTAAATGACAGTAATAAAATAGGATACAGGAAGCCAAAATAATAAAAACAGCTACAATGCTGGCCAAATTAGGATTTCAATGGTCTACTCACTTATAAAGAAAACAATTCTATTTTAGCTGTTCATGTTTTAAAATTATTTGACAAAGATGAGTAAGTGTAATTATACATTACTTCCCTTCCCATTAATACACAGAAACATCCTTGACTACAGTAAAATGATTTTCTTGGTAGAATTTCTCAATCAAAAAACAAATATACAAATATATTTCACATGAATCCTCTTATTACTTATAAATTTATAAAAATAAACAAAAGAAAAAAATAATTCTCTGTTCAACTATTCACCCAAAGCAGCCATTTGAGCAAGCAAATGAATTACTGGAAAAGAATTCTTGCCACCAAGTCTAAATAAATGAGTTTGAGTCCCAGTACTTGCATTGTAGAAGTAAAAACAAACATGAAACAAACAAACAAAAAATTCAAAAAACAAAAAACAGATTTTCACAAGTTTCCTTCTGACTTTGATTCATTTTTCAAAATACAAAATAAATAAATAAAATGTAGTGTCCTTTCCTTGGATCATCATGTAATATGATTAATATTCTAATGTCCTTATTCTTTCAACTTAATTCAATCTTATATAAAATTTATAGTTATTATCACACTTTCCCAATACTTATGTTCTACCTCATTCCTCTATTCTATTGATCAGAATAAATATCAAATTAATATTATTTCAGAATAATTCTCAATAATATATTGATAACTAATGAGTTGCTATAGTTATTTTGTTTATTTTAAAAGATTGGTTAAGGTTTTTTAGTAGTTACTTTTCTATTTTATGTGACCAAATGCTCCCTTGGAAGCAACTAAAGGAAGGATTCACTTTGGCTCATATTTGAGTGTGGTATATCAAGATGTTGAAAAGGCTTGGCTAAAGAATGACTGTGGTAGTGGAATGCTGACTAGTCATGCCTCAGTGGAGCTGGAGATAGAGAAATGGAAAAATCTTACACTTCATTGAATTTATATTCAGTCTAAATTTCTATATCATGAGCTCACTGATGACAATCCCTTTCAAGTCTGTCTTTATACCTCAGTGAACATTTTCGGGAAAAAAACAATCAAAGATATATGCAAAAAAGTACATCCTTAATATTGAAGGTATTTTGCAGTCTATTCTGTCTACTGTCTAAATGAGCAATATAAATGGATCTCACAAGGAAGAGGAAATAAAATAGTATCAGAATTACGGAGAAGATACTGGAATGTGTGAATTTGATAGGGAGTGGGAAGTTAAAGGGGGTGTAGGAGAGCATACAGTAATGTACAAGTAACACTAAGGACCACTTGAGGCATCATATGTAGAAGCCTCAAAATATATACACAAAGAAAGCTAAATGGAGTCATCAAATAATAGATGACACAATGCTATTACTTTTATCAAACTGATCATGCTGTATATATAAGCCAGAATAATCATATATGGCAATGAATGACTAAAATAGACTGAATTCATTGGTAGATTTGTAGACTTTTCTCTTCATATTGCACTGGTTGAGCTATTTTTCCTAGTCTTTTGCTTGCTTACTATGGTTTCTGATATTGTTTGTATATGTGTTTCTTGTGTTTTTTCTTGTTTTGTTTTATTTTGTTTTGCTGTTTTTGGATTCTTGCTTGTTGGTTTTATGTGTCTGTCTGTCTGAGAGAGAGAGAGAGAGAGAGAGAGAGAGAGAGAGAGAGAGAGGGAGAGGGAGAGGGAGAGGGGGAGGGAGAGGGAGAGGGAGAGAAAGAGAGAGAGAGAGGGAGAGAGAGAGAGGGAGAGAGAGAGAGGGAGGGCCTTGGGGATGTGATGAGAGTATCTGGAAGGAGATGGAAGAAGGGAAACTGTTATCATAATACATGGTATCAAAATAACTTATTTTCTATAAAACAAAGTTTTTTATTTCAAATATAATTAAATTAAGTTTCAACATATATACAACTGAAATAATTGACTTAATACACATATATGTCCAAAAGTTTCCCTGTGTCTCTCTAATTTTCCTATAAACTCATAGACATATATTAGAATGGTGGTTAGTCAGGGTGTATGAGTGGAAAAGATGTGTAAATGAGGAGATATTTGTCGAAGGAAACATGATTTTTTTATGTAGTGAATAGTTCCTGTAGAGTCAATCTAAAGCATAATGATTATACTTACTATAAATATATTGAATGATGAACTAAGATTTCTATTATAAATGTTATCTTTATATACACAGAAAAATTAACTTTACTATTTGAAAGATGTCTAATTACCTTGACTACAGTGATCATGTCACTATTCACATGTCTATCAAAACACAATGTTACATGTACATATATGGACTTATGGACAAAAGATGAAATCTGATTTCCAATAGCATTTAACAAACAGTCTTAATGTTAACAAAAGTACATCAACAAAGTCAATCTTCTTAATTGGCACAGACTTTATATTTCCTGTATTTATATAAATTATGATAAAATATTATGAATAACACAAACCTCCAATTCTATTTTTCTTTTTTTCCCCTTATTTAATTATTTATTTACTTATTTATTTATTTTTACACTCCAGATTTTATTTCCCTTGCCCTGCCCACCCTCCGACTATTCCATATCCCCTACCTCCAACCCACTCCCCTGTCTCCAAGAGGCTGTTCCCACCCCTTACCCCCACCCCCCACCTCACCTGACCTCTAAACTTCCTAGGGCCTCTAATATCTTGAGGGTTAGGTGCATTATTTCTGATTGGACACAGATCCAGAAGTCCTCTGCTTTATATGTGTTGGGGGGGGTGGGCTCATATCAGCTGGTGTATGATGCCTTTTTGGTGGTCCAGTCTTTGAAAGATCTCGGGGTTCCAGATTAATTGAGACTGCTGGTCCTCCTACAGGGTCGCCCTCCCCCTCAGTTTCTTTCAGCTTTTCCCTAATTCAACCACATGGGTCAGCAGCTTGTATCCATTGGTTGGGTGCAAATATCTGCATCTGACTCTTTCAGCTGCTTCTTGGATCTTCTGGAGGGCAGTCATGATAGGTCCCTTTTTGTGATTGCTCCATAGTATCAGTAACAGTGTCATGCCTTGGGATCACGCCTTGAGCTTGATCTCACTTTGGGCCTGTCACTGGAACAAACCTCCAATTCTAATTGAGAAGAATTTCTCAAAATTGGTATTCCTTGAATTTTTGAAAATGCTTTTGTAGCTTGAGTCGTTAATAAGAATGTTTTCACTGCAGCACTAGACACATTCCCTCTCGCTGAGCCCTAACAAGGTAGATCAATAACTACGGAAACAGGATACACTGGCAGGCAAGAAAGTCAGGAAATACCCTCACTTCAGTTGTTGTGGAACCATATGAAGACCAAGCTGCACATCTGCTACATATGTGTAGGGTCCTAGGACTATCCTGTGTATGTTATTTGGTTAGTGGTTCAGTTTCTAGTAGCCCCCCAAGGTCCAGGTTAGTTGGCTCTGTTAGTCTTCTTTTGGAGTTTCTATCCCTTCTGGGTCCCTCAACTCTTCCACAGGACTCCTCCAGATAGTTTAATGATTGGTTGTGGGTCTCTGGATCTGTTCTGATCATTTGCTGAGTGGAGCCTCTAAGATGACAATCACGGTAGACTTCTGTTTTCAAGTATAGCAGAGCATTAGTAATAGTGTCAGGTATTGGTTCTTGCCCATGGGACTGGCCACAAGTTCAGTCAGTCATTGGTTAACACTCACTTAGTCTCTGCTCCAACTTTCTCTCTACATTTTGTAGGCAGACAAAATTTTGGGTCAAAGGTTTTATGAGTAGATTGATGTCCTATTCCCTCCATTGTGAGTCCTGCCTGCCTATAGAAGGTGGCTACGTCAGGTTGTGTATCCCCCACTGCTAGGAGTCTCAGCTAGAATCACCTTCATAGAATCGCTTGAGCTTCACCATCCTAGGTCTCTGGAATGTCCTAGAAGATCCTCTCCATGTTGTTTTCTCTTCACCCTTCCTGCCATCTCTCTCTGGCTTTCCCCATCCCTCACGGCCCCTTTCCACCCTCTCTCTCACTCCATTCCCTCCCTCCCTCTACTCTTGATGATTATTTTATTGTCCCTTCTGGCTGAGATTCAAGTATCATCTCTAGGGCTCTCCTTCTTATTTATCATTTTGTGGTCTGTAGAATGTGCCATTGATCCTATACTTTATGGATAATATCCACTTGTAAGTATGAGTTATCTCACTAAGGATGGTAATTTCTAGTTTCATCCATTTGCTTTCAAATTTCATGGAGTCCTTGTTATTAATAGCAGAATAGAATTTCATTGTGAAAATATACCATATTTACTGTATCCATTCTTCAGTTGGTGGATATCTGTGATGTTTCCAGTTTCTGGCTATTATCACAAAGCTGACTTGATGTATCAGGGTGGTTTGGCACTTAAGTGGGGCTCCCCATTTTCAGAGTAGAAAGGGGAGGATCTATGTGAAGGAGGTACTGGGAGGAAAGAGGAGGCTTTGTTCCAGATGTAAAGAATAAATAAATAAATACCTGTCTGTGTGTGTTTGTTTGTGTGTGTGTGTGTGTGTGTGTGTGTGTGTGTTTAGAATAATAGGCCAACATGATCATAGGATTTTTTCAAATGTGGAATCCCAAACAGAGGCACATGGGCTTCAGAACATCGACTAGCTTCCATCCTACCTCTGTATAAAAGCCTTCCCTTCCAGCAACTTCATTGATTCAGCTGTCACACTCAGGAGGATAGAACTCTGCAGTTTTCATTGACCCTAATGCTTTTAAGACATACTTTAAATATATTTTCTCTAGACCTTTTCATCCAGTTTGTTTCACTTTGCTTTCCTCTCATAGATAGTATTTAATTGTTTCTAAAGGAAATTTTGTCTTGTCTAACAGACTCTTTTCTTCTTTTTGTTTCATTTCTTGTATTCAGGAGAAGAAATCTTTATTTTAAATATTCTATCATGATATTTTGTCATTTGTCAACACACACACACACACACACACACACACACACATATATATGTTATACATGTATATTTCCCCTAAAGGATATAACAAAATAAAATATTGGTTCTTCTCTTACCCATATTATAATTATTAAGTTAAAGTATACTGTTTTATCCTCTCATACATATCAAGGGTATGATGCTATCTCTCATAGGTTTTTAATTAAACATATTTATTTAGAATTTGTTCTTTTATTTTATTAGTTTTCTTTCATTTGTTGTTCTGATTTTATGCACTTATCACAGGGTCTTTTGGGAAGTAATTATACAGTCTACTATGGAGCTATGTCATTGAAACATTATAGCTTCTACAGGAACTAAAGTGTTTAATTAAGCAGTGATATTGGAAGAACACGTATATAATATTCACAGCTCACAAACCTGTATTACTGGTCAATATGCCATGGTGAAAAAAGACATTTATAGACGTATATGTAAATTTTTTTTTTTTAAAAATGAGGCTGAGTATTGTCAGTGCACTTAAAATCTACCTCTCCATGTTTTTTTTTCCCCTTGAAACAATTGACAGATTTTAAATTCTAAATTACATTAAATGTTTTATTGTATTTTACTTACAATATATTTTCTGGGGAAAGAACATAGAGAATAAATCTAGACTGATTACCAGTATATAGTAATAGTTTTATTTTCTGCATAGGGTGTATAAACATTTGCATACTTCAGATTACATAATTATTGGGATTATTTTATTAAAATAATTATCACTAGTTTGTAATAATTTAGAAACATATTATGGTGAATAAGTTTGAACTTGTTCATGATTCTTATCTCACAAAGTTATTAAAACATTAAAATATTTAAAACTGGTAAGATTGCCAAGTAAAATATGATTTGGAAATCTTCAGCATTCAGGAAAGGACAGATCTCTATAATGCACATTGTCCTTAACAATGAAACAATCTCAGAAGACTTAGAAAAGTTACAAGCTAACAATAGGACTTCAAGGTTTCTTGTTACACAGAAAGTACAATTAAAGCAGACATCTTCTACAAAATGTCATTTACTTCTCATAGTCAATAGACATTTTATGCAACTGCAGCTTAAAGCTGATCTTTCAGTGCACAAAGATTCCCCACAGTGCTCTGCATCTATATTCTTTTTTCTTACCTAAAACTTCTGCTCAGAGTGATCAATAACAGTAGTTAGCCACTGTGATCTGGAGGCTTTATATTTGCTCAAACTGTATATCTGCAATAAAACTTGAAAATTATGGATATAGGAAGACTCCACACATGATGATCAGCAATCTCACACTATTTAGGGAGTCTATTAAATTGCTTCAAAATGTCTTATTTGCAGCTTTTTTTTTGGCACTGAATTTGCAACATTGCACTCTGCAAATGCTTCCATTTGGTCATCAGCTAAGCTAAAGCACACACAATTTGTACAGATTCCAAGGATGATAATTAAGGTTATTACAGTGATAACCCCCAGCATATTTGTAGACTTCCTGTGCAGCAATAATAACTAGCTCATCACCTTTTAATTAACATGGTAGATGTTTTTTTACCTAAAAATAAAATAGAGTTCCAATTTATTGTTAGTGCTAAGGTATGCACTCATTTAAACATTTTACTGTAGGATCCATTCAGAATTAGATACTGGTTCATCTTATGTAACTCATGTTCTCAAACTAGAATTTAAATAATATCATAATGCCTATAGCACTCTTTGGACCAGTAAAGTATTTTTAAGTGCATTCATGCCTTTTGTCTATGAGATTTTCTAAGCAGAAAAAAAGGTGCATGTAACCTTCCATATAAATTCCATATAGGCTTATGAAAATTATCTTTTGGTCATCTAAAAACTCAAAAATGAATGATTTTATTGTTTAGCTGTAATTTTACTGATTAAATGTATGTTTCTTGTCATATATTTCTTGATAATAAACAGCAAAATGAATACCAACAAGTATGAAGCCGACTTTGCAAGTGATGGTGTAGCTATTTATATATGGTTAGTAAATGCTGGAATGATTTTGGGTGTGGAAAATGAAGCAGAACAAATCTATTTACTAAATTGTATACAAAGTGTCAGTTCTGTAAATTATAACATTTTATGACTCTTGTATTATTTCCTTCCTTGATAAAAATCTGTTGATTGTTTTACATATAACATGTATAATACAACCAAACCTTTTATTCAAATACAATAAGAAATTACAGATGTTTCTCATATTCTTTAAAGTTTTTCCTATTAAAAACTTTATATATTTTATGTAAAACGATCACTCACCACTAATTTGTTTCTATTACTATTTTGATGTAACATCAGCACAATATTTCATCACCTTGTCACCTTGAAAGTAATTGTATAAATGCCTTTACACATTTCATATTTCCTGAAGATTTCATTTATGTACTTGTAATGGTTTCATAGTTCATGTCTTATATTTAAGACTTTAATTAGATCTATTGATTTTTTGTTATTGGTAGCAATTTGAGATATGAAACATTTTTTTCTGCATGTAGATAGCAAAAGTTTCCAGAGCTAAATTTAATATATGCTTTTGGCACATATGTCAAATATTTCTTCCTGGACAGTTTGGGCTGCATTTCTAGAATTTCTGCTAAATTCTATGCATCTGTACATTAGTTTTTACATAATTGACCCTTCTAGAAGGCTGCACCATTTTGGGACACTGTGAAGCAACTTATATAATGTATAATAACATGTTTTCTTTACTCAAGAAGACTGTGGCTATTCAGTATTTTATGTTTCTCAATAGTGTTTATCTTAGTTATAATTTCTATTGGTGTTATAAGAAAACATGGCTAAAAGCAAATTGTGAATAGGATGTATTTTGCTTCAGCTTTCATATCATAGTCCATCTTTTAAGGCAATCGAGTAGGAATTCAAACAAGACAAAAACCTGAAGGCAGGAACTGATGATACAGAGATCATGGAGGATTGCTGCTTACTGGTTTGGTCCTTCTGACTTCTCATAGCACACAAGACCTCCAACTCAGGGAAAGTGCTACCCTCAATGAATAAAGAGTCCTCCCAAACCAATCATTAGTTAATAAGATGCTTTGCATCTGATGGAAAGATCAGATATTGTTATTTCTGTGATAAAACACAACGATCAGAAACATCTTTTAGAAGGAAGACTTCATTTGGGTCTATAGTTTCAATGGGATAGAGTAGATCCTGCCAATGAGGCACTGCCAAAGGCAAATGTGTCATTGAAGCAGGAGAGTTCACATCCTTAGTTACAAGCAGGAAACATAGAAATGGAAGTAGAGTTAGATCAGACAATTTATTCTCAAAGATTTTCCCAACTGGGCTTATTTTCCCAGCAAGACCACTACTTCAAAACCTCCTCAGTTGGGTACCTAGTGTCATTCAAACCATTACAGTGACAATGGAAAATGTGATTTCACTAAGCTAAAAAAAAAAGAAAAAGGAAGAAAAGAAAGAAAGAAAAAGAAGAATAGAAAAGGAAAAAGAAAAGAAAGAAAGAAGAGATGAACAACGTTAATCATCAACACACTGAATAAAAGTCAATCGAAAGAATGGAAGAAAACATGTGTAAACTATGTCATTTTAAATTATACACCTTAACTGAGAATTGAGCACATTCATGTAATGTGCACTGATCTTAGGAATCTTCCATTTTTATTCTTTATTTTTCCCCTTTCACCCTGTTAAATTTTCCGTCCAGTTCCATTTTTCCTACACTATTTTTAAATACACACTAAATCCATTTAGTACTATCTGTGGTTGAGTTGGTGTGGCCCATCTTCTGGAGCATGGGTAGCTTCTCAGGATTCCCTCCCTCAGTACTCATGACTGACAATAATGCCTCACCTTGGGATATGACTTCCAGAACCCTGGCTATTACCCATGCTAAGATCAGAGTTTTCTTCTCCTTGTGCATATTCACTTGTACATAATTACACCTGATTTGAGTTCATATGGAAAAAATGATTTGTCCTACATTCACATGTTTGAGATCAGGTATTGGCTATTTCAATCAGCTATAACTAGAGAGGCAGCTATTGTCAAGCTGAGAAGTGACAGCTGAGTCAGAAATGTCTTGTACCACTTGTAAACTGCAC
The DNA here is from genome assembly GCF_004785775.1 of Grammomys surdaster. Classification (NCBI taxonomy): domain Eukaryota; kingdom Metazoa; phylum Chordata; class Mammalia; order Rodentia; family Muridae; genus Grammomys; species Grammomys surdaster. Next base: position 19,594,587 of record NW_021604597.1, on the reverse strand, counting down.
TTCAGCTCCCTGAATTGTGAAATGAAAAATTGTTCAATTTACCTGGACTGTGCCGATTTACTTCTATGACTCTTGGAATTAAAAACAATACATTTGAAAGGTTACTGTTTTTAAAAACATCCTAGAAATTTTGTTATTTATTTGAAAACATTTATACTTAAATAATTTCTTTGTGATTTTATAATGGATAAATTCTGCTCACACTCCATAATTACACAAACAGACTCACAACAAAATTCCTTGAAATTACTTAATTTTATAGGAAAAAACTTAAATAGTTATTAAGGTTGTTTGTTTTAAAGAAAAATTAGAGAGTAGTTTTGACAACATGGAAATGTTCTGTAAATTAATTTTTTGGAAAGCTAAGAAGTTCAAGAACCCATTGAATTCATTTCAACAAATAGCAACTTTATAGATGCGAATTATTGTAAATATTGGTAATGTGATGAACATGAATAATTATCCCATTGATTGAATGAGAACAAATAGATATTAAAATCCATAACAAAAGCAAAACCTACTCAATGATTACACTTTTAGATTGATATTCTCTCAAGAGTCAAAGAACTGCATAATCATATCAAAGTTCCCAGCAAGAAATTCCAGGGTTAGTAGAATTTAAAACTGATATTTACTGATGGAAAATAGTAATTTACATTCTAAAACTATAATAAAACATGTTTTATAAACATATCTTATTTTTCTAAGACTATGAAGGAACTATTACTTTTATTGTAATAGATGCTACTTAGATTTTGTTGTTTTAGGGAGATGGGGAGAGAGAAAGAGAGGAAAGAGGAGGAGAGAGAAAGAGTGAGAAGAGAGAGGGAGAGAGAGAGAAAGTGAAAGCTCTTTCTAAATGAACATCTAAACATATTGGTAGTGTCATTACCAATCTAACATACATTGGTCTTTGTTTCCTATCTTACCTCATATTATTTCCTCTTATAACAACAAAATTACACCTCTTGACATTTAATTTTGTACTTAGAAAATTCCTAAAAATATTTCCTGCAAATGCACTCATATACTTGTTTTTTCCTCTAAAGGCTGGAGGTTTTATGAGCAACATTGCCATTTAAAGTTCAGTTCACAGTGCTTTTGAGATACATTCATTTAAAAATTCTAATGCCCACTGAGCTCACTTTCAACTCCTGATAATGGCAATACCGAACAGAGCCTGAGTTTCAGCTCTCCGTGGGAAACACACTTGTAAGAGGATGTAAATATCTCTTCAGGGGAATACCGTAAAACTGAATTTGTGAAGATGATGCTAAAATATGACTGGTAATCCATCCTGAAAGCACAAAACCTTTCCACTGTGAAAAATATAATCACATTTACTCAAATATTTATTTGAAAAATCACAGGACTGGGTAGAACCCTAGGAGCCTGTCAAGTCCATTTTCTGGCCTCTAGGCAAGACCACATTTAAACTGAGATAGTAAAAATCGCTTTCCTAGCAAGGGACTTTTCTGGGCAACCGATTTTCACGTTCAGCATTCTGAATTGTTAAGAAATTCTTTATTGCATTCCTATTACATGCTAGCTTGCACTATCCATGTGCAGATTATCCCCCTCTCTTTCAGTCTAACTGAAAATGAAAGAAGCTTATCATTATCCACTGAGAGATAACCCTTTATGTTTTTATGTCTTCACTTATAACTCAGCTTTATTGTTTTTAATATTTTTATCTTTGTCTATTTTTTTAACCAGGTTCTTTTCTGTACCTAAACTTTATTATTTTCCCAAATGTTGTTCAATTTATGATTTTTTTACTTTTTTATTGGATATTCTCTGTATTTACATTTCAAATGTTATCCCCTTTTCCAGTTTTCCCCAGAAACCTCCTATCCTCTCCTCTTCCCCCTGCTTCTATGAGGATGTTCCCCACCCCCCACTACCCACCTACACCCTCCTTCCTGCCCTCACATTCCCCTACACTGGGGCATTGAGCCTTCACAGGACCAAGGACCTCTCCTTCCATTGATGCCCCACAAGGCCGTTTTCTGCTACATATGCAGGTGGAGCCATGGATCTCTCCATGTGTAATCCTTGGTTGGTGGTTTAGTCCCTGGGCCTCTGGGGGTGGTTCTGGTTGGTTGATATTGTTGTTCTTCCTATAGATTTGCAAACTCCTTCAGTCCTTTCTCTAACTCCTCCATTAGGGACCCTGTGTTCAGTTCAATTGTTGGCTGAGAGCATCCGCATCTGTATTTGTCAGTCTCTGGCAGAGCCTCTCAGGAGACAGCTGTATCAGGCTCCTGTCAGCATGCACTTCTTGGCATCCACAATAGTGTCTGGGTTTGGTGATGTATATGGGATGGATCCTGAGGTAAGGCAGTCTCTGGATGGCCTTTCCTTCAGACTCTGCTCCACACTTTGTCTCTTCATTTGCTCCCATAAATATGTTTGAAACATTTTGAGAATATTTCCAAATGAGACAATGTGGTCAAATATGAAAATGTTGTATAGCAATGACAATTATTCCTTATACATTTATATTTCCAGTTGTCCTGCATTTCTGATTTACACTGTTTCTGGTATGAGCTAAAAATTACTGTTCTTCACTCCTGAGTGATATGCAGATATGTACGCTATTTATCAAGATTGCCTCATAATCTAATGTGAAATCCTTAGGTACTCTATAATGGGCTGATATTATACCTCCTCCTGCTAAAATGATCCCAGAAAAACATCACTTTCATTGACTGCCGGAATGAGTAAGGATAAGATATAAGGTGATAATAACTCTCGTTTATTGTGCCTTTTTATGTCACATCCACATTGATAAACACACTATGAGAATCATCTGGTTCAAAATTGTTACAAAAATGATTAAAGAACTTACTGGTTTCTACTTAAGGGATGAAATGCCAAATTAATACAATATAGAGAGTTGCTATCATGTCAGAAACCTGCCAAATTCTGAAATTTGTGCTTTTAATGGTTATAAAAATACTCCAATAATTTTACTTAATTTGTTTCTTAAATACTTCATAAATTACCTTCATTAAAAACCCTAATGCTAATTAGAATGATTCTAAAATATAAGAATATCCTGTCTAATTTCATTTCACTGTCTTGTTAACTTCAACTGTGAAATACTTAGGGCATTTCACATCAACTATTTGAAACTTTAAAAATACCAGTTTCTAAGTTAGTGTTAGGATACAGCTTAAAATGTCATGAAGCAATTTACTAGCTGAAGATAGCATAGACTGAAAATTGAAACCAAAGTAAATTAGCTGAGAATGAAGTGTAACTTCATCATGAGTTTGAAGATAATACTGGAAAATTAATTCTGTTTGACAGAATAGTCAGTGGTATCCAAGCGAGATAAAACATGGCTTTGAAAAGCTATTACAAATTTAAGAATGGTGTGATCTCAGCACCTACGTGAGATAATAGCAAATGCAGAACTGATATAGGACCCATACTCCAAATTGCCACATCACAAATATGAAATTATATTTTTTATGTGATTAAGCTTAAATTAGTGTTTTTGAAATAACAAATGAATTTAGATAATATGTTTGTTCAAAACAGTATTGGGAGAATGACACTGACTGAAACTCAACAGTCTACCTCTATCACCTACAACAACATTGGCTGTTTTTATTAGCATCAAAGATAAACAATTGTATGGAGTTTCCTCAGCAAAAATATGCAAACTTGGTTTGTGGATGCAAGAAAAAATATATATATATAGCTGCACTATTTCTTTAGGATTTCTTATTCAGTAAAACGTTTACCCATCCTCTAATCATTATTATAATTCCAATAATTGATTGATTGATTATCATAACAGAATGCCTTTTTTTATTTATTTTTTCTCAAATTGTAATTCATTCACACAGGGGTTATAAACACAGAAAGGCAGGATGTGGAGAAGGGAATGACACTGGAGTGTGGGTGATCAGGAGGAATACAGATATCATCAGAACCGGGTATCGGCTGAGTGATGGTTCAGGGGACAAGTCACTATGACTCTGCCTATGACTCACTTGTCCTTATCTAAGTTGGTATTGTCTGCCCAGGCTACCTATTTACAAGGTCTATGACTACTCAGGCGTGTAAATTTCCACAAAAGCTCCTGTTTACATTAGCTTATAGCCATCTGTTTTGATGTTTTTCCACTGAGACCCAAGACTTGGTGTTAGTATACATGTATGACAGGCCTATTGCTGATTTTAGGCCTATGGCTGATTTTAGGCCTTCAGTGGGTAAGCAGGGCTACCCCTGACATCTCCTCCCTTCTCTAAGTATAGAAGGGCTGTGGCAATTCTAAACTTGCAAAGGCGGGGATAGAGGCCTGACCTCCAGTATTTGAAGGGGACCTTGTAATGGCTCCAGTTCCCCTGTCATTGTCCAGTGAGGCATGAGGGCCATACCCGTCCCAATGTCTTTTTCCTGGAGAGGGGATACTTTTGACATCAACCTCTATGCAGTCAGGCTTGTCCCTCAGGGAAACCACATAGATATATTTATCTTTTATTTATATTCCCTTGCAGTGCTTAGCCTCGCAGCCTAAGCAAGAATTCAAATCGCCTGACAGAGGGGGTTCTGGGAGGCCCCTCTCTGCTTGGTCTAGGGGCAGAAGTCCCCCCTTTTAGGTTGGGTGGAGATGGGTTTTGGAAACACCGTGGATAGATTAATAACCTCATCTTGAGTCTCGTGGTCCTCCATAGCTAACTAAGGATAATGTATCTGAGTAGGTTTTGCTACCAAATTATTTATCTAAAACAGAATATCTTAAAGCAGGCTAGTGAGAAAAGACATCAGTTGCTTTACTAAAATAATTTCACTAAATATCCACAACACATTTGTATAAGGATGACATCATTTTCATTATCATGAAAATTATTATTATAAGATAAAAGAAAAAAGTGTGCTGCTATAAATATTATCATATTATTTCAAATAGTTTCTCAAATATATTATAGAAATATAGACAAATTCAGGTAATATATTAGAACTTTAGGTAACAATATTTCGAAGAGTAAAGTTTTATATTGGCTCTTACTTATAGACAAAATTGAGAGAAATATACATACTATTAAAATAAATAAGGCAAGCTATATATTTAATTTGTCAAGTAAAATAGTTATCAAAAGTTTATAATAACAAATCAGATGACACAGAAAAAGATACCGAAAGAAAAAATACTTGTGAAAAATTATCATGGTAGCCCATGTCCTTGTCTAGCTCTTCTGAGAACTTAAAAAGTAGAGACTGATTTAATTCTCACATCATTTTATGAGGTAGAGTTACTTCACATGTGAAAATTAAGGTATAAAAATCAAAGCCCAGGAGTTGTGATGCACACCTTTAATTCTAGTACTTGGAAGGTAAGGGTAGGGAGGATCTGTAATATCAGAGCCAGTCTTAGCTATAGAAAGAGTTCCAGAACAGACAGAGCTTCACAAAGAAGCCCTGTTTCAGAAAAAAAAGAAAGAAAAGAAAAAAATGGAAGTAATAATAACACAAATGGACTAATTAATACATTAAATCATATGTATAGAATAACTCTGTGGAATGCTATGTAAAGTAATTTGGTGAACCATTTTATGAACACACAGGAAATAAGCAATAATTAAATTTAAAGCATCATAGATGATATGATTTATTTAAGAAAGAAAACAATAATGATGCATATGACTATGCTTTTCAATGTTAAATAAAACTGAGGAGACATATCCAGCCATGTGGCAGTCATAGAACAGTATAAATGGATTAGTTGAGTTACAAACTATTTGGGGAGCAACCTTTGCTTAAGACCTATGCATCAATTCTTAAATAAACAAGCCTCCATGTCATTATTCAGGATCTTGTGTGAACACAGAAAAGCTCTAATGGTTACAAATGGTGTCCAATATAAGGTCTAGTAGAATCTAGGCTTAGAGCCAAATAACTCTCAGGTGGAAGATAGTTTTCTGGTTTTTTAGTTAAAGAGTAGGGAAGGTGGGGGTACAGAAATTGTCTGCTTTAAGTGGGAGGAGGAATAAGTTTTGGAACTGTAGGAAGAGAGACTGGGATGGGGAATGAATGGCACAAATGTAAATAAATTTAAAAATTTAAGAAAATAAATCTGATTCTTCTACTGGAACCATGGCCACAAAAGCATCTGCTTCTCCCAAGCATAGCAGGGCTTTAGAGAGACAGAATGGGAAGCATGCTGGAGACAGTTAGGCAGAGGAATGACTGCTTAATAAACTACATGGGCCTGAGAAGAAAGCAATCATAGGTGGTCAGAGGGAGGGGAGTGACCTGGGTGGGAGAGGGCACTGGAAGAGGAAGGGGGAAACATAGTCAGGTATTGGGGAAGAATCAAAACAGTAGTCTTCTACTCAAAGGATAAACAGGCTGAGAAACAAATTAGGGGAGTGATAACATTCACAATAGTCACAAATAATACAAAATGCCTTCGTGCGAATCTAACCAAGCAAGTAAAATTTCTATATGACAAGAACTTCAAGACTCTAAAGAACGAAAATTGATGATCTCAGAAGATGAAAAAATTTCCCATGCTCATCGATTGGGAAGATTAATATAGTAAAAATGGTCATCATGTCAAAAGCCATATACACACTCAATGCAATCCCCACCAAACTTCCAACTCAATTCTTCAAAGAATTAGACAGAAAGAGCAATTTGCAAAAGTGTTTGGAATAACAAAAACCTCAAGATAGTGAAAACTATCCTCAATAATAAAAGAACTTCTGAGGGAGTCATCATCCCTGACCTCAAGCTGTACTATAGAGCAATAGTGATAAAAACTGAAGATCCAGAAATGATCCAGAAGTGAACACCTATGGTCTCTTGATCTTTCACAAAGGAGCTAAAACTGTCTGGTGCAGAACAGTTAGCATTTTCAACAAATGTTTCTGGTTCAACTGGAAGTCAGCATGAAGAAAAAGGCAAATTGATCCAATCTTATATCCTTGTACAAAACTCAAGTCCAAGTGGATCAAGGACCTCTACATAAAACCAGATACACTGAATCTAATATAAGAGAAAAAGGGGAAAAGCCTCAATAAGTTGGGCACAAGGGAAAAGTTCCTCAACAGAACACCAATGAATTATGCTCTAAGAGCAAAAATTGACAAATACGACCTCATAAAATTGCAAAGCTTCTGTAAGGCAAAGGACACTGTCAATAGGACAAAATGGCAACCAACAGATTGGGAAAAGATCTTTACTAATCCTATATCTGAGAGAGGACTAGTATCCAATATATATAATAAATTCAAGAAACTAGACTCCAGACAATCAGACAACCCTCTTAAAAATGGGGTACAGAGGTAAACAAAAAAATTCTCAACTAAGGAAACTTGAATGGCCCAGAAGCACCTAAAGAAATGTTCAATATCCTTAATCATCAGGGAAATGCAAATAAAACAACTCTAGGGTTCCACCTTACAGTCAGAAGGGCTAAGATTAAAAACTCAAATGTTAGCAGATGCTGGTGAGGATGTGGAGAAAGAGGAACATTCCTCCATTGTTGGTGAGATTGCAAGCTGATATAACCACACAGGAAATCAATCTGGCAGTTCCTTAGAAAATTGAACATAGTGTTACTTGAGGACTCAGTATACCACTCCTGGGCATAATCCCAAAAGATGCTCTAACATATAACAAGGACACATGCTCCACTATGTTCATAGCAGCCTTATTTATAGTAGCCAGAAGCTAGAAAGTGCCCAGATGTCCTTCAACAGAGGAATAGATACAGAAAATATGGTTTGCAGCTAACCATTGAACTAATCGCGGGTTTCCCAAAGGAGGAGTTAGATAGAAGACTGATGGAGCTAAATGAGATTTTGCAGCTCCATGGGGAGAGCAATAATACCAACCAACCAGAGCTCCCAGTTTTTAATCTGCCAGCCTGGAACACACATGGAGGGACCCACAGCTCCAGCTGTATATTTAATGAAAGATGGCATTGTTGAGAATGGGTAGGAGAGGAGGTCCTTTGTCCTGTGAAGGCTGGATGCTCCATTGTGTGGGTATTTGAGGGTGTGAAGGTGGGAGTGACTGGGTTGGTGGGGGCACACCTTCATAGAAGCAGGATTAGGGGGAATGGGAGAGGGAGTTTCTTGGTAGGGGAAATGGGAAAAGGGGATAACATCTGAAATGTAAACAAATAAACTATCCAATAAAAAAAAATAAAGAACAGGTCTAAATCTCTGAGAGCCAGCAGAAAGAGTAGAAACAGGCATACTCAAAAGACAGGAGGTAAGGCAACCCTCTAGAATGTACCAGAGACCTAGAAGGTGAAAGACTCAAAGGGAGGGACCATGGATGAAGTGCCAAACAGTGGGGAGAAGGAATTTTTAGAGCCCACCTCCAATGGAGGGACAGGACATCAAGTGAAGTGATTGGGTTGCCATACCACAGTCAAAAGTCCTGACACAGAATTATCCCTGTCTGAAGAAACTGCAGGGATAAAAATGGAGGAAAGCATGAGAGAAAGGAGGTCCATTTATAGGCCCAAAATGGGATCCAGCTTAAGGGAAGGCCCTGGGACCTGACATTGTCACTAATACTGTGGTGTGCTTGAAGACAGGAGCCTAGCATGGCTTCCTCTGAGAGGCCAAACAAGTAGCTGTAAGGGTCAGATGCAGATTCTAGCACCCAACCAATGGACAGAAGTCTCGTACCCAGGTGGTTAAACTGGGGAAAAACTGGAAGAAGCTGAGAAGAATGGTGGTTCCATGGGAAGACGAGCAGTCTCAAATGACCTGAATCTCAGAGATCTCTCAGACACTAGGCCACCACCCAGGCAGCATACTCTAGCTGATATGAGGCCCTGAGAAAATATACAGCAGAAGACTGCCTTTTCTGGCCTCAGTGAGAGAAATACACCTAACCCTCAAGACATTTGAGGCCAGAGGGTGTGGGAAAGTCTGGATGGATGGGGGTAGGTGGTCAGGATCTCATCTTTGAGACAGAGTGTAGGGAAGGAGGTATGGGAAGAGAGCGGTCAGGGGCAGACTGGGAAGAGGATAAAGATAGGACTGCAACAAAAGTTTTAAAGAATTAAAATATAAAATTAAAAAAAAAACTTGGAAGGAACAATGAAGCAAGATATCAACTTATTCTGTGAGCTGTTGCCCAGAGCCACCAGCAGAGTGTGGCCTATAAATAGAGGGTAGGCACTGCACCATCTGGTCCTAAGCATATGGTTTTGTTCTCACTAGAGGGGAAACAATGGCCCAATCCAGGGTGGCATGTGGGCTTGAACTTTTGGTGAGTCCCTATGGGTGAATGTCTGCAGCTGAGCAAGCAGAGCCTTGGCAGGGAGGAAAAACTGGGGAAGGGATCAAAGCACCAGAATAACCCCTTCCACCACTTTCCTGTAAGTGGAAGATCTAGGATGGAGCAGTAGCCAGGGCAACATGCTAGCTTAATGGAAGATCCAGCACCTGCAGAAGAGTGGGAGAAGCAGGGATACTTGGCTGATTTTAGCTATAGACAGGTTGAGAATGGCAGGAAAAGCTGACAAGTCAACAGACTTGTTAAGATACTTGGGAAGTCTTTAAGGAGAGAATTAGAGACTAAAAAGAAAATACTATCATTATAAAGTTTAGAAATAACATCACTCCAATGGTATTTGTCATGACATTCAAGATGACTCCTAACTCTTAAATCCTGAATCTCTTTCCAATAATATGAAGAGGATATAGAGCATCAATCCGTTGTTCCAAACACCTATATAAATCCTCTTGTATACTCAACAAATTAGTAACATTTTTTTTTGCTGATGATTAACAAAAGTAGCTGTCTTAACTTCTTGTGTCAAAGCTATTCCAGAAGCGGTGGTGATAGCAATTAATGTAATTAAAGTTGTTATACCACCAATAATCAAGTCCACTACCCTCTTGCTTCTGCTTAAAGCCTAACTCACTTTGTCCAGTACTTTCGGGCTTTTTTCAGAGATTCAAGTTTTTCTAATACTCAGGGCAGTAAGACAAAAGCTGGTTGATAGATCCCTGTAACAGACATACCAGGTTTCAACACACTAACACAATTAGAAAGTATACAGTAAATACAACTTACAATAAATACTGTAGAAGAGAGAAAACCAATTTTAGCTTGGCAATTAAAAGATGCTTAACACATACATTAACACTGGTAGAGTATTTGTCATAATTCTAACATGTCTCTGGATGTTTTAACTTTCATAGAGATATTATGAATTTAAAGAATTCATAATCTCTGTTCTGTTGAGCTTTGTTATTGCAGAAAATGAAGATAAAATTATCCATGACTTGAGGTCAGTATTTCCATTTTGGTCAAATATCAGGAATGGCACATATAACCTGAACATTCTAGCCCCTTTTGTCCTGGGAATAACTTTATTCCTCCCCATCATGTTAAAGCTTGTCTCTAACTACATCAACGGATTGGCAGCCAAATTACATGACTTGAAACTGAAAATGGACTCCCAGACAGAGTTATTAATTTAATAGGCTGGCAAGCCAAGGACCAGTAAGATTCTGCCCAGAGTCTTACCAACCTAAGACAGAAGTGCATTGCTTTCCAATAATGCATATTTCATGACAGGTAAGGAAAGCTTTTTGTCAGAATGACCTAAGACAGGCTCAGTCTTCTTTTTTTCTTTTTCTTTTCACTTTTCTTTTACTTTTTCTTTCTTTCTTTTTTCTTTTTTTTGGTTTTTTTGAGGCAGGGTTTCTTTGTATAGCCCTGGCTGTCCTGGAACTCACTCTGTAGACCAGGCTGGCCTCAAACTCAGAAATTCACCTGCCTCTGCCTCCCAAGTGCTGGGATTAAAGGCATGTGCCACCACTGTCCGGCTCAGTCTTGTTAATAAAATAAAAAAGGGGAGATGTGGAGAGCTTTTCAGGCTGCCTGACAGGAAGCTGACATTGGCCAAGGACAAAGAAATTGGCTGCTTGGAGGAATCTGACATAGGTCAAAGATAAAGAAATCTAAATCCTAGTCTAGAACAAAGAAATAATTTCAGGCAGAAATCTAAATCTTAAGCTGGAACAAAGAAGTAGGCTTTGTGCGTGAAAATCACTTTGGGCTAGGACAGGGAAGTTGGTTCAGGTATTTTGGTCATCCTGATAAGCTCTTAGAAATAGTGATCACAGGAATGATCACAGGACTCTGTTTATTGTCCTGAGTATTCTTTGACTATCTGGGTTTATTCTCTTGCTTGTTCCTTGACTATTTGCATCTATTGTATTGCTAGTTCCTCAACCTAGAACTGACCTTAATACTTGCATGTACTCTAACCGATATAAAAGCAAAAAAGGAGGAGGAAGGATGGGATAGGGTATTAATGGCAGGGGAAATGGTGAAAGGGGAATAACATCTGAAATGTAAATAAATAAAATATCAAATATAACATTAAAAATAAGAAAATATATTTTATGTTATAAAATGAAAAAAGTATATTCAATGACAGAAGGCATCTGGACTCTGCATGATTTTGTTTTGATTATCATCATACAAATAATTATACTTTCAGTAATGATTACAGTTTTATATATCTGTTTTAAAATATATCAGAATAATGCAGACTTTCAAAAAGAAAAGACTGAGAGATTAAAATGAATGATTGGTGTTGATGAAACAGAGATTAAAATATTCTTTAAAAGAGAACAAAGAATCTTCAAAATATATAATCTGGAACATTTAATAATAAAATATGTAGTTTCAGAATAAAGAAACAAATCCACAAAGGCTTGAGGAATTAGATTGGCTCACAAGAGATTCAATATACTGAGCTAAAATACAAATTCTGTTTAATGAATCCAGACTAGAATGTCATATAACCCAGAAATGTCTCTGTCTAAAGGAAGAACAGGGACAAGAAATGGAACTGAGACTGAGGGAAGGGTCAACCAAGGAATGGCCCCACCTGAGGATATGTCATATCCACAGACACCAAACCCAACACTGTTGCAGTTGTCAAGATTCCCTTGCAGACAGTAACCAAGTATGGCAGTTCGTTGGGAGGTCCAGTCAGCAGCTGACCAATGCAGAGGCAGATGCTTAGAGCCAACCATCAAGCCGAACTCAGGAAACCTGGTGCGGGAGCTGGCAGAAGGACTGGAGGAGCTGAGGGGAATTGTAACCCAACTGGAAGAACAACGTAGGCTTGCCTGACCATCCAGTTTTCCCAGAGACTAGACCACTGACCAAGGAGTGTACCTAAAGGGATCTTTGGCTTCAGATACGTATGTAGCAGAGGATGGCCTTGCCTTACAGCAAGGAGAGTGGAGGCCCCTTAGTCCGGGGAGGCTTGATCCCCCAGAGTAGTGGGATGCTGGAACGGTTGGGCCGGAGAGTGTTGATGGGTAGGTGGGGGAGCATTCTCATACAGGCAAAAGACAGGAGGAATGCAGATGTTGGGTGAGGGGGTCATGGAGGGGTAACCACGAAGTGGGATATCATTGGATGGTTAGTGGGTAGAGGGGGTAACTGGGAAGAGGGATATCACTTAAAATGTAAATAAATGGAATGATAAAAAAAAATTTTAAAAAGCTTACGTGGTTTTATTTTTGCACAATTGAAAATTTTAATTATGTATACATATTGATACATCATAGATATATTAATATGTCATACACATGTACATATATTTTATATACATATGTGATATATATTCACATTTCCAGTTGGCTTTTGCCTTGAATTCTAAAAAGGTTGATTCTGAGATTACGTATTTGTTATGTGCCTATCTCAGAAATGCATTTGCAGATTGAAGCTGGTGATACTCCAGCTTATGTATCCACCAGAATACAATAATAATGTAAACATTATGACTCAGAACATGTTACACATATACCTATCTAACAACCTTACCAGTAAGAAAATTCTGAAAGGTTCTAGCTATACTTTAAAGGATTTTCTCAGAACAAAACGTGGATATGGGATCTCTAGAAATGAATTAAATAATGCCTTATTAAGTTTAATTTTTAAATGCCAATAAGACAGATAACACAGCAGTTGAAATAAATGGATTCTTTAAAGAACTTATGAATCAGATCAACCTATGTATGTGATGACCATGGGAAAGTGGTGTTGTCTTTGTTTCAGCAGGAGAAGGAAAGCTAAAAGTTCCATCAAAACTAATTAGACTAGGAGAGCCCTCAGGAAAAACTTGGTGGCAGCCATGAAAGAAACCAGGATGAACAACAAAACAAGTAAAGTATATGATGTTCCCTCTAAATGGGAATGGCTCTTAAACTGGGAGACTTGAATGTCTCCGGTCAAGACTTCAGCTATGCATAGCCAATAAATATTGCTGACTACAGTGTCCTTAAGACTTATCATACCATCCTTTCATGTGGCATGGATGCAAATTTATATAAAAAATCCATAGAGACTTACAAAATTTGATGCCCTTTTCCTGCTTAAACATAGAACAAAGAATCATTTTTAGCTGCATTATGTACATTGCACATTCCATACATGTATTAGAATGGAAAGTATATTACATTTTAAAGGTTTTATGCTTGCAAAGCAAAAGGACTGTGCATCAAAGACACCAAAATGAGTATCCCAGACTGCCTTAAATTACGTTTCGATTCTTCAAACATCTGAATCCTGTACATCTTCCATATGAGTAGCTAGATTGTATAGCATCACAAACTGATTCAGTCAGGACTTCAAGTAAACCCTGCTCTTTCACATCATACAGAGACTGGACATAAATTGATACAGATAGCTTTCCTAGGACTTGCCCATTATCACAGTTATCGTAGGCTCCACCAAAAGAGAACATTATGCCCAGGACAGCAGGAACCAATTTTTAAAAGAATGATATCCCATTCCACAAAAGTGGGGTGAATGGAATTCGGTCATTCAATGAGTGATGTATGTTTTTCCTCGTTTGAGTGGGGTTGGTCCCAAGATGGAAGTGGTCTTGGTCAGAGAGGAAAAGAAGTATAGAAGGTTAGATTCAGTGATTTTTTTCTCTCTTTTTTCCTCCTCTATCCTTTTTCATGTTTCTTCTTCTGTAGAGTGCATAACACCGCTCAGCTCTATGAAAACTATTGTTAGGTATAAAGCTGACAGGCCTCCACAGCTAGAACTCTATATCCAAATGACAGGTGTATAATATATTTTACCAATAAAATTTTATCATAAAGTTCTACGAGTTAAACAAGAGCATAAGCAATATTCTATGTTTGGGCATCTATTGGACCTACAACTTTAAAAGAAGTGAACCCATTCTAGTTACTCACCTTTTTTGTTTGTTAGCTTCTAGTGTCTTTTATGGGGTGTTTTCTACCAGTTTTATATTTTAATGTGTGTGTGTGTGTGTGTGTGTGTGTGCGTGCACATGCACGCACACTCATGTGCTTGTGCTTAAAATATTATATTTGCTTCTGGAGATGAAATTACTGTAGTTTAGGGAGTTGGATGATTGAATATAAATTAAGGATCTTTAGAAAATGAAATGGTCTTAATTAGTCAGAGAGAAGTGACTCTCAACCTTCCCCGTGTTGCCACTCTTTTATATAATTCTTCATACTACTGTGATTCCCATCAAAATATTATTTTTATTGCTATTTCATAACTGTAATTCTGCCACTGTTACAAATTATAACATAAAACTCTCATGACTTTTTGTTAATATATATATATATATATATATATATATATATATATCATGAACCACTGTAAGAAATTCACATCTGATATACTTTACTGTCAATCTATTATTTCCATTGATTATAGCTTTTTAAGCCAGACACAATTCCAATACTCAAAGGTAGAATGGGCCAAGGTCTTCCAACTCTAATCAATAAGCTATCTCCAATGGGCATTTGCTTTTAAAAAAAAGATAGTTTTCTCCAAAGGAGTCTCACTCAATATATTAATCACACTTAAGGGAAGACTCCATGCTCATCAGTTTATGGCCAATACAAAATGAACTAACTTGTATTCTTGAAGACATTTTATATCATACTGATTTGATTTGATACTTTTTCCCTACTGGACTTTTGATTGTATATTCTGGCTTCAAATTTTGTGTTTGTGTGTATATGTGGGTATATGTATGTGTGCATGTGTGTGTGCATGTGTGTATGTGTGTCTTGTGTTTATTTTTTACTCTTTTATTCTGTTCTTTTTGATTGATCCTTTTTGTTTTCCAGAGAGTATTTTGTTTCTAAATGAAGACTGAAAACAAAGGATTGAAGTTTTAGTGACGTTGGGTAGAATACTTGATGAGGCAGGTGAGAAATCTATAATCATATTATCATATATGCATTTTCTTTTCAATTATAAAAGGAAAGAATTGCCATTTTAATTAAACTGGAGTATATATGTGAATAGAGAATTCTCAAAAATGAAAAACAAATAGCTTAAACAATTTTAAAAAGGATCAACACTATTAAATATTTGAAAATGAAACTTAAAACTACTTTGAGATATTATCTAACTCTATCAGAATGGACAAGATGAATAAAACAAATGACAGAAGCTCTTTTTGAGGGTATGGGCAAAATAGAACAATCATTACCTGCTGGTGGGAATACAAATGGTTGCAGCTACAATGTAACACTGAAGAGTCCTCAAAAATGAAGAATAAGAGCAACCAAACAATTCATCAATTCCACTTTTGAGCATATATTCCAAGGACTTCATTGCTATAAAGGAGATACCTGCTCATTCATGTTCATTACTATTCCACACACAGGAAAATGAAATACTCTAAAAGCCCATTAGTCAGGTGATGAATAAATGAATAAATAAATTGTTATATGATTTGACTATTAAGAAAAATGTAATTTTCAACTAAATTGATGTATCTAGAAGCAATCATTCTGAGTGATGTGACCCAGATAAACAGTCAAAATTAGGTTCTCTTGTATCTTTAGTCAGAGATGTATCTTCAGTTGTGTGCATTTTACTTAGAATACACATGGTGATCTTAAAATTACTAAAAGATGATGTGGAAGAGCTTTTAAGAGGTGGGTGATAGAATGTACACATATAGAAAGGTTAAAATGAAATTATGTAACATGAATGTAGACATTGACATGGAAGAGACAATGATACAGTAGAGGGTAGAATAAGGTGGGGGGGGAATAGTACTACTGTTTGTCTTTAAGTCATATGAAAATCTGACACTAAATATTATACACACACACACACAGAGAGAGAGAGAGAGAGAGAGAGAGAGAGAGAGAGAGAGAGAGAGGAGAGAGAGAGAGAGAGAGAGAGAGAGAGAGAGAGAGAGAGAGAGACTAATTTTAAATGTCCTGAAAGGAGCAACAATGCACATAAGATATTTGAGACTAAAAACTATAAAGACTAGGCTCAGTTTTCATTTTGGAAGAGGAAGACAGAAATAGTGTGAGAACCATAGTTGATAAGCAATTAACATACATCAAATAAACTAACAATATTTGAGACCACATGTGTAGAAACTATATTCATGTCCAAGCCAGATTAAACCATAGTATGGAGAAGGCAATTAGGAATGAAATAC
The DNA here is from genome assembly GCF_004785775.1 of Grammomys surdaster. Classification (NCBI taxonomy): domain Eukaryota; kingdom Metazoa; phylum Chordata; class Mammalia; order Rodentia; family Muridae; genus Grammomys; species Grammomys surdaster. Next base: position 19,578,107 of record NW_021604597.1, on the reverse strand, counting down.
TTTATTTGTTGAAATAACTGAATGGGGTATTTTCCATTATTCCTCTATCTAATTAAATATGCAATAATTAGTTTATTACTGGACTTACAATGATATGTATTTAATACATCAGATAAAAATATCTTATCATTTGTCAATCAATCTATCTACCATTTATCTATATCATTATCTTCATCATTATCATCACTACCACCACCACCACCACCACCATCATCATCATCTTCACTATCTACTTTTATAACCCACCTTTTATTCATCTATATCACTGGTTCTCAAACTTTTTAATGCTGTACCTCTTCAATACATTCTTTCATGTTTTGGTGATCCCCTCAAACATAAAATTAATTTTTCTGATATTTTAAGATTGTAATATTGCCATTGGTATGAGTTGTAATGCAATTGTCTGTGTTTTCTAGCATTAAATTACCCTTGTGAAAAAGGTTTTTCCCTGAGTAGAAGGGTCACAAACCACACGTTGAGAACCACTATTGTATTCTCTTTACTTCTTCCACCCTCACCTTAATTTCTCCATTTTTCTGACTACCCATATATCTATTTCTCCAGTTCTTTCTCTCTACCTACTAATGAAATTTATTCATCTGCATTAAAATAACTTTCTATATTGACAGTGAGCCAGAAAGTGTTTAATACTGATGTATTTAATACTTCTCATTTCCTAATTATTTTATTCACTTCTGTTTCCTCTGTGAGTTCTTACTAACAAGAAAAGTCAATGAATCTCATTCCTACTACCTACTTACTTAGTGGCACAATTCAATTATACTTAAGTATTCAATACTATAATAATATTGTCAAGCCTAACACTTAGTAAGAGTGTATTCAACAGGAGAGTGCATTGCATTTTTCTTTCTTTTGCACACTTTACTCATTTCCAAAATCACATAGGCATCTTCTATTTCCCAGTAGCAATGACTTAATTGATTTCAAAATCCTCAATACCATTAGATTCTTTTGCCACTCTCTGAACTCTTTCATAAAATTTTATGTCCTAAATATTTTTAAGTATTCATTGTTTGTTTCAACTGTCATAGAAATCTTCTGTATTCTTTTATTGCTTTCCACTAAACTTTTGTTACCTTTTGGTCTTTCTATGGTATTTAGAGATTTTTCTGTTCCAACATGTCATATTTTCAGCCAATATAGGACATAATCTTTTCTGGGTAATATCCTATAGTGAATAATAATTTCTAACTTTTCATTCTTTTATTGTATTCTGATCTTATTTATTTATTGTGTATCCATGAGGTGTGTGTGTGTGTGTGCAAGTGTGTATGTGTGTATGTGTGTGTGTGTTGGTATTTGTGTATATATAACCATGTCATCATGCATATGCATACTACATAGGGGAAGGTCAGAGGACAATTTTCAGGAGTTGGTGCTCTCTTTCCATTATGGGGGTTCTGAGGATCTAAGGGTCATTCTCAGGCCATCTGTCCTCATAACAGGTAGATTCTGTACAGCATAATCCTGTCTTATTTTCTATTTTAAATAATCACTTGAAGTGTCTTTGTCTTATCTTCAGATTCCTAGAATATTAGTATCATTGCTACTATCTCAATAAAGCGAATATTATATAATTGTGAATATGAATAACACAACTGGTATAATTTCTTGCCAATAATAATTTTGATATCTTCTATCAATAGTGATTATCAAAATAATAAGTTACACTGATTTCAGAAACTATTTTACTATATTCCGATGTAGTTGTGAGTGTGAAAATTATTACTTCTTAAACAGAAAGTAGAAAATTTTATCTTGTTACACCTTATATCTTTGGATCAGATATTCATAATGAGACCAATTTTGTAAAATATGTAATATATATATATATATATATATATATATATATATATATATATATGATTAATATAAGAAGTAGTAAAAAATAAAATAATTTAAACTAATATTTCCTTAAATTTGGCTATTTTTATTCCAATACTGCCTTGTAAAAGTTTTCAAATGGATTAACAAACCAATAAAAATGAAATTTCATGAATCTTGGAAAGTAAGTGTTATGGAAGTAGAAGAATTGTTTGGAAAAGGAGGGATATAGGAGAGTGTGATGTATAGAAAAATCTGAGAGCATTATATACATGCATGAATGTGCCAAAGAAATAAATTAAATTTAAAAAGCAAGGAAATATGTATTGAAATGTGATGTTACTGACAGCATTCACATAGATTCAATATTGTGATAATGAGATTTTGATATAATAAAGTATAACATAGATTTAAATTTTACCAGAATACTATTAATCCTAAACATTTCTGCCTTTCAGTCTCATTTCAAATTGTCCTCTGAAGTCCAAGCAGTATTTCTTCAAATATATTGTCAAAAAACCAATGGAATACTTGTCTTTGGAAACAGAAGAAAATGTGAACAAATTTTCTCATTTTAAATTCCCAGTTGCTTCTGTCTATATAAAATCAATCATGCATAATGACAGTTTGTCCCCTTCTTTCTCCAAATCCCCCTAAAGCTAACAAAAATTCTGTGCCCTTTAAAGTGCTAATATTTAACTACTTCATAAAATATCACTAAGGTACATATATATGTTACTAAAAATATCAAGTATTGTGTCTGCAAAAAACAATAAATTTTACTTTATTACATTGATGTACATTGTATCACACTGAAAAAAACGAAGGGGAAATCAGAGAAACTTTTAACCATTTTTCTCAATTTCTTAGTTATTCTACTCTAAATGACACAAATATATGAATTTCATGTTTAGTTTAAATTGTATCCTATTAAAATAATTCTTTTGCATAAAAATGTACTTATCTTGAAAATTTTGATGGGAGATGAGGAAGAAAATAGGAAGGAAAATGTGTGTATATAGATATATAGATACAATACTTTCTTACCTCAAAATTCCTGGCAAGGAAGTAGTGAGTTTTAAGAGGTTCTGGGGTCAGATTCTTGTGTACTCATTGACAGAGATGATAATGATGCTCCTGACAGCACAGAGATGCTGCACACTGTATGACAACAGGCTTGAAAAGGCATCACAGAAGGTGATAATAATGAGGATCAGCAGGAGAACATATTTCAGGCTGCGAGGCTGGGAAGGTATCATCCATTTGATGGAGCAGGCTGAGTTTCACATCCGTGTGGATGTCATTCTTCTTTTATTGAGAATCCTGCTGAAATTGATATTCTATACTCTAGGAGAGACTTTTGCTGCAATTTAAGAGACTCCAAAATATTCTTCATGCAACAGCAGGTTTGCAGAATGATAAATCCACAAGCAGGGAGGAAATATGAAAAGCAAGTGACTCACGAAATCACCTGTGGATTTTAATTTTGTTGTAAATCTGACCCAGCATGTGAAAGTATATTTTACATTCTATTTATTAATATTAAACATAAATATTGGCTTTCCTGACCTTTGTCGTTCTTTGTAAGTACATATGGGATTACACCATTGTCACATTTTAATAGCAACGTTTCCACTTCTGAGAAGATTCATCTCAGCTTGCAGTATATAGTAAAACCATTATTTCCATAGGAATTATCATAAAGAGGGCAGACTACTCTAATCCCTCAATTATGTAGTATTAGGTAGTTATTTCCTCTGGAGTGAATGTCCTTTCCTGATGGAAGGAGGAAGGCTTGTATATCTCAGAAAGTAAATACAACTTAGAGGTCTCAAGAATCTCAGAAAGTTATAAGCTTTACAAGGCCTCTCCACAAAACTCTAAAATTAGCCAGCTGGGCAAGCGGAAGTCTCCAGCATGATGAACATTTAGAAAATTCATTATTTGTATGGCATCTACTTCCTAACTAAAACAACTTTTACAGTCAGTTTACAAGAGCAAATTGTATGTCTAGATCTTTTTGTACATTCATATTTGTTTCAAATTATTTGATAAGGCAAACAATTATACATAAAATGTCACGGTAGAACTCCTTGAGCTGACATAGTTTTTATGATTTTTGTCCAGTTTATGCTTCAGTGTCTAGCACCACCACCACCACCACCAACAGCAAAATAAACCTAAAGAAAATAAGATGTTGAATTGCTGAGAAAATGAGGGTAATGCTTTCCACACACAGCAACAATCAGAATGAGAGATAGTTGTAATTTTTGTGCTTGAGCTTTCCTCCTCATTTACTTTCAAATATTTCCTTTATTCTCTCTTTTAAATTCAGTCTCTAATATTGCAGTCCCCAGAACTCTGGTTTGACTCTCATTACTCAGTTGACTTTATGCTGTTACAATGGATTGTTTAGGAAGTGTTTGAAAATAACTTTCTATCTCTAAAGTTTTTGATCCAAACACTTTTTTCTCTCTTGCTGTAAATGCTTGTGACTATTAGCTACTCAATTTCTAGAGTAAGAAAATAGTCCTATGAAGTCAGAGTTCTACTAAACAAACATCTTAATTTGTGTGCATATTTTAACAATAGATCAACTTTATTGATCTTTATTTCACAAACAACTTCCTGTACATGTGCATTTCATAATACACATGAGCTTTCAATGGACAAGTAAAATAAACTTCACTGAAAGCATGACTTATGCATCCTAGTTCACTTTCAAGGAAAAAAATGAATAAATGAATCTAATTGTCAATAGGTAACTATATATTTGGTAATTTCCTTCTACTGTGCTTTTTTCACTTATCGTGAATTGCTAAAATATATATGCCATCTTTCTTGAAAGGACCTACATGGAGATCCTATGTGAGTTTTTCCCTGCCTTCTCTGTGTCTCCTTAAGTATGCTATATCTCATCACAAGTATTAATTATAGAAGTACACAGTCATCTTCAGCAATGCTCCTATACAGTTAAATTATTCAGAAATAGTAGTAAATAAGTAGCAGATTAAAGAACACATAATGTAGCTCTAAGCACAAATATACTATAAATTATATCAGAAAATCTATTTATAATTGAGCATCATCTGTCCTATTCACAATGGTTTCAAGCTATTCTAATATTCTTAACACATTTCCAATTTTCTGTAACAATCACATGATAGTTCAAACATCATCAACATGATTCTTAAAAGCATTTCTATTCTCCTTAAAGTAGAGCTCTTGATAGTTTTTTAGCCATAGTTGAATTTCACAAATGGAATCTCTTATTGGGTCACTATTTTATTCGAATCAAAGTTTCCAACAAATTGTATATGCCACACCTCATTAATAAACTCGATGTTAACACATGCTACTTTTTCACACCTCATTAATGAACTTGATGTTAACATATGCTCCTTTTTGATTTTTGAAGATTTATTTTATTTTTAATGATGTGAATATCTATCTGTCTGTAGGTATGTTTACATGTGTGTACATTCCCTTGTAGGTGAATACATAGGTGCTGTAATTTCATGTGAGTGGTGGTAAGACATTTCTGATATTTCTAACACAGATTCTTGGAACCTAACTCAGGTTATGTGGACAAGAAGAATATAATTTTAATTATGATGCCTTTTTCAGATTTTAGTTTATAAGTGTTAGTGTTTTGCCTGTATGTATGTCTGTGCACAGCCTGTATGCATAACTGTGTGTAGTATTCCCTATAACAGCAGTTACATATCATTGAGTGTACCATTTGTTTCTTGAGAATCAAGCTAATGTACTCTGGAAGGATACATGGTGCTCTTAAACACTGAGCAATCTCTCAGACAAACATTTGAAATTTTAAGAGAAATTATATGAAATGTTGAGAAAATATCCTCCACACACAAAATTCCTTAGTGTTTGACTTATTGTGTTTCTGTTTTTATTGTGCAGAAAAAATAATTTGTGATTATTATTTTCTAAGAACATTCTAATTTTTAATGCCTGGCATTAAACCTGCTATATGAACCCAATTGAATTCTGTTGCCCTTTTTCCTTCTCTTTCTTTTTGAGACACAAGTAGATATAAGTAAGAATAAAGCCTAAAACTAGAAAGGGACCAAAGGAGGATAAAAATAGACGGTGGATTGCGTTATGTGGCATCACTGGGAGGGGAGCCCTTTGGTCCTGTGGAAGCTTGATAGCCCAGGATAGGGAAATGTTAGGGAACTAAGGCAAGAGTAGGCGGGCAGGTGGAGGAGCATCCTCATGGAGGCAGGGGTAGGGGGAGAAAGTATGGGATAGGGGGCTTGTGGAGGGGAAACTAAGAAGGGGGTTAACATTTGAAATGTAAATAAATGAAATAACCACTAAAAATGAAAAAAAAATATGGTGGAGAAGACTGAGCACAGCACACAAAAGGATATCCAAGTCATACAAGAGGAAAGACTTGTGTGTAAGGTTCATGGAGAACCAGGGTTGAGGGAGAAGAATCATGAGAGGACATTCTTGTTCCAAAATTCTGTAAGAGCTACTCATGATTGACATAGTTATCTGTAAAGTGAAATTACTAGAGTAAAAATGCCTGAAGCCAACTTCTTTGTCTGACATTAGGCTAGAACAAAGAAGTAATTTCAGGCAGGAATCTAAATCTTAGGCTAGAACAAAGAAGTAGGCTTCAGGCATGAAATGACTTTGGGCTAGGACAGGGAAGTAGACTCAGATATTTTGATCATATTGATAAGCCCTTCGAAATAGTGATTACAGGAGTGACAATGGGACTTTGTTTATTGCCTTGCTTGTTCTTTGACTATTTGTCTTTATTGTCTTGCTTGTTTCTTGACTATTTGAATCTGTTGTATTGCTAGTTTCTCAATCTAGAACAGACCTTAATACTTGCATGTAATTAAAATGGTATAAAAGAAGATTGGGAAAAAATGAAAAAAATGCACATACTGCTATTCTTCTGTCTAGAGAGTAACTTTATTCATCCAGGTCTGTTAATAGTTTTGAGACCACAAATCTTTCTCATTATATGCATGTGTCTATGCATTAGGATGACACACTGACTGTGTATAATATTTTGGTTTCACCTTTCTTTTCTTTCTCTGGGCTTTAGTTCCCCCAAGCACTTTCAAAGGTAGTACAACTAGGAAAAAAAAAAGTCCTGAAAAACCTTTTCAGCCAAAGTAATCATTTGTGTATAAATAAGAACCTATTATTCATATGATTTGATGACTTTTTAAATTTTTGTTTCAGTAGCAGTACACTTTTGTGCCTGAAAACTCCTTCCAGATGAGTTTTAAATATAAATTACTTTAACATTTGGGATATAAGTCAATGCTTTCAAAGGTTTTTTTATGATAAAATCGACATTTTAAATTTTGTCTTAAAATTTATACTCAAACTGATACATATAACCATAAAATGAAATCCTATTGCAACAAATATAGTGCTGTTGTCAGGTTTTGATTTATGATTCCATTGCCAAAAGTTCAAGTCTGAGTTTGCAGATTATCTCGGTTTCATGTATTATTATTATTTGGTGAAAATATTCATTTCCTTGTTTGTAAACTTTGAAAATACATACTGAATTATTGGTATCTATGTTCACTGGACTGGACTGTCATATGTTAGCTCTTTTCACCCTTTTCTACATTTAATTTTGTAGCTATTAATCAACTTTAACTACTCCTTTCATCCCCTTCAGAAGTTGTTTGCTTCAAATGATATTTTGCTACAACTCCCAAGCCTATCTTGAATACTCAGATTCAAAAATAACTGTGCGTCAAAGAACAAAACACATCTAGAGTATAGGTGTCATATCATATTTCTAAAGAGTTATATTATCAATATATATATATATGTATATATATATGTGTGCATATATATATATATATATATATGCACACAGAAACTTAAAACTGCTTCTGCTTCGTTATGATCAGGTACAATGATTAGGCTTCTGACCTTCACTAAAAATGGATGAGATGTACAGATGTCCCGTCCCAGCCATTTCAGAGCAGTTAATGACATAATAGTTTCTAGAAGAGTAACCACTGGGAAAAAGATTCAAGGAATAGGTATTCATGACGTTTAAAAAGGAGAAACTAATAGGTAATGGGGGCAAACATTATCACATTACATTTCTTTATCTGTATTTGAAAGTACAAAATCAAATTTAAAAATTTATAGAATATAAAAATGTGAGAACTTGGTCTTCAATAACAGCAAAAACAACAGAAAGCCCACATACACCTGGGAACTTAACAACTCTCTACTCAGCAATAACTTGGTCAGGGAAGAAATAAAGAAAGAAATAAAAGACTTCCTGAAATTTAATGAAAATGTTGACACATCATACCCAAACTTATGGGACACAATGAAACCATTGCTAAGAGGTAAATTCATAGCAATAAGGGCCATGGTAAAGAAACCGGAGAGATCTTACAGTAACAACTTAAAAAGCACACCTGAGCACACTAGAGCAAAAAGAAGCACACCCACCCAAGAGGAATAGACAGCAAAAAATAGTCAAACTCGGCCAAAATCAACCAAATTGAAATAAAGAGTACAATACAAAGAATCAGCACAACCAGTAGCTGCTTCTTTGAGACAATCAATAAGATAGATAAATCATTACCCAAACTAACTAAAGGGCCCAGAGTCTGTATCCAAATTAACAAAATGAGAAATGAAAAGAGAGACATGACAACAGTAACAAAAGAAATTCAAAAAATAATCAGATCATACTACAAAAGCCTATACTCAACCAAACTGGAAAATCTAGATGAAATGGATAGTTTTCTAGACAGATACCACATACCAAAGTTAAATTAAGAGCAGGTAAGCTGTCTAAAGAGGCCAATATACCATACAGAAATAGAAGTCATTAAAAGCCTCCCAACCAAAAAAAGCCCAAGGCCACATGGATTTAGTGAAGAATTCTACCAGACCTCCAAAGAAGACCTGATACCAATATTCCTCAAACTATCCCATAAAATAGAAACAGTAGGAACACTACCTAATTTATTCTATGAAGACATAATTATTCTGATACTTAAACCACACAAGGACCCAACCAAAAGCAGATTCAATCTTGCTTATGAATATCGATGCAAAAAAATCTCAAAAAATCCTTAGAAACCAAATCCAAGAACACATCAAAACCATTATTCACCACAATCAAGTCGGCTTTATCCCATAGATGCAAGGTTGGTTCAGTATACAAAACTCCATTAGTGTAATCTACTATATAATCAAACTCAAAGGAAAAAAAATCACACAATCATCTCCTTAGATGCAGAAAAACAGTTGACAAAATACAGCACTCCTTCATACTAAAAGTATTGGAGAGATCAGGAATTCAAGGTCCATACCTAAACATAATGAAAGCAATTTATTGCAAGCCAATAGCCAATATCAAATTAAATGGAAAAATATTTGAAGCAATTCCACTAATATCAGGGACAAGAAAAAGATGTCTATTCTCCCCATATGTATTCAATACAGTACTCGAAATGTTAGCTAGAACCATAAGACAACAAATTAAGGGGATACAAATTGGCAAAAAAGCAATAAATGTATCACTATTTGCAGATGATATAGTATACATAAGCAACTCCAAAAATTCTATCAGAGAACTTCTCTAGCTGATAAACAACTTCAGCAAAGTGGCCAGTTACAAAATTTACTAAAATAAATCAGTAGCCTTCTTTTATACAAATGATATACAAGCTGAGAAAGAAATTAGGGAAACAATTCTCTTCACAGTAGCCACAAATAATATAAAATATCTTAGGATAACAATAAAGAAACAAGTGAAAGATCTGTATGACAATAATTTCAAGTTTCTTAGGAAAGGAATCAAAGAACATCACAGAAAATAGAGAAATCTCCCATGTTCACAGATTGGCAGAATTAACATAGTAAAAATGGCCATCCTACACAAGGCAATCTACAGATTCAGTGCAATCCCCATCAAAATCACAACACAATTCTTAAAGACATGGAAAGAACAATTCTCAAATTTATCTGGAAAGGAAAAAAAACCCAGAACAGCAACAATAATTCTTACCAATTAACTAAAGAGCAATAGTGATAAAAACTGCATGGAATTGGTACAGAGATAGACAGGTGTGATCAATGGAATAGAATTGAAGACCCAGAAATAAAACTACACACTTAATGGATACTTGATCTTTGAAAAGAAGCCAAAAATATACAATGGGGGGGGGAAGCATCTTAAATAATTGGTGCTGGTCTAACTTGCTGTCTTCATGTAGAAAAAATGGAAATAGACTCATATTTGTCACCTTGCACAAAGCTCAAGACCAAGTGAATCAAGGACCTCAACATAAAACCGAACACACTGAATCTAATAGCTGAGAAAATGGAAAAGAGCCTTGAACTCATTAATACAGGGGGAAATTTCTAAACTGAACTCTAATGCCTCATACTCTAAGATCATGAATTGATAAATGGAATGTCATGAAACTGAAAAGCTTCTGTAAGGCAAAGGGTATTGTCAATAATACAAATCAGCATCCTACAGATAGGGAAACAATCTTCACTAACATCACATTCAATAGAGGGCTAATATCCAAAATTTATAAAGAACTCGAGAAGCTAACCTCAAATAAATAAATAAATAAATAAATAAATAAATAAATAATAAACAACTCAAGAAAAAACTGTGGTATAGAACTAAACCAATAATTCACAGCAGAGGAATCTCAAATGCTGGGAAGCACCTTAAGAAATGTTCAAACATAGTTACCAGAGAAATGCAAATCAAAACTACTCTGAGATTCCATCTTACACAAATCAGAAAGGCTAAGATCAAAACCTCAGATGAAAATACATGTTGGCAAGGATCTGAAGAAAGAGGACCACTCCTCCATTGCTGGTGGGATTGCAAACTGGTACAACTACTCTGAAAATCAATCTAAAGTTTCCTCAGAAAATTGAAAAACAGAACTGCCTGATGACCTAAGCAATAGCCAAAAGATGCCCCACCATGCCACAAGGGCACATGTTCCACTATGTTCATAGCAGCCATATTTGTGATAGCCAGAAGCTAAAAACAACCCAGATGTCACACAATGGAAGAATGGGTACAGAAAATGTGGTTCATTTACTCAATCAATACTACTCAGCTGTTAAGAACAAAGACATTCTGAGTTTTGCAGGCAATTGGATGGAACTAGAAAATATCATTCTGAGTGCAGTATCTCAGACTCAAAAGGATATGCATGCTATGTACTCACTAATAGGTAGATATTAGCCAAAATAAAAAAGTAGAGAAGACCCAAGATACAGTCAGCAGTTCCAAAAATATCAACAAGCTGAAGCTGAAGGGTCCATGTGAAGATGCATCAGTCCCATTTGGGAAGGAGAAGATGACAATCACAAGGGGAGAAGAATGGACCTTGGCGGGAAGGTGAATGTGGTCGGCGAAAGAGGGGAACATGATCTTGTATTATTAGGTCGGGGAAAAGTACTGAAGCTCTGAAGGCCAGCAGAAAAAAAAAATGGAAACAGGCAACCTCGTGAGGTAGGAGGTTGGAGGGACCCTCCAGAATATACCAGATGCAAAGGGAGAGACATTAGATGAAGCGCCCTATAGTGGGGAGAGGGAACTTTCAGAGCTCACCTCCAGCAGAAAGACAGGGCATCAAGAGAGAGATGGGGATGCCACCCCAAAGTAAAAACTCTGACCCATAATTGTTCTTGTCTGAAAGAACTGTAGTGATGGAAATGGAGAAGAGCCTGAGGAAAAGAAGGTCCAGCAACAGGCCCAAAGTGGGATCCGGCTCAAGGGGAGTCCCCAAGGCCTGACATTATTATTGAGGCTATGGAGTGCTCACAAAAAGAGACCTATCATGATTGTCCTCTGAAACACCCAAAAAAGCAGCTGAAAGAAATATTGGCACTCAGACAATGGACAGAAGCTGCTGACCCCTGTGGTAGAATTAGGGAAAGCCTGGGAAAAGCTGAGGAAGAGGGCGGCCCTGTCGGAGGACCAACAGTCTCAATTAATCTGGACCCCAGAGATCTCTCAACACAGGACCAATAAAAAGACAGCATACACCAGCTGATATAAGGCCCCCAACACATACAGCAGAAGACTGCTGGGTCTGAGTTCAATCAGAGATGATGCACCTAACCCTCAAGAGACTGGAGGCCCCAGGGAGTTTAGAGGTCAGGTGGAGTGTGGGTGGCTGGAGGTAACATCCTCCTGGAGTCAAGTGCTGGGTAGGAGGTATGGGATGTAGAACAGTTGGAGGGTGGACGGGTTGGGGGGAATGAAATCTGGAGTGTAAAAAAAATAAATTAAAATAAAAGATGAAAAAGGCAAGCATTAAATGAGCTCTAATAGCCAGCAGATGAACATCCTTTACTTAGATCCTCAGCCCTCCACGTAATCCCGTTTGACAAATGCTGCTTCAATTTAGATACTGTCTTGATAAAAATAACTTTGATTTTTAAAGAACATGGATTATAAGAATGTAACAGTCTAAAGCTTTATCTTTGTACTTGTAAAACAGTAATGCTTGAATGAAGAAATGTGTTCACTTCAGACTTAATTTAAGAATTATCAAATTGAAGCATTTTAGAAGTTTAATATACTTTAAATTGTGATGATGTTGCTATTTTTATAATTTTCATTTAAAGTAGTATTCTAGACATGAGATTTTTTTTCTTCCTCAATTCTGCAAATATTGACCATTGTTTTTTTTATTTCAATAGTGAACTTTGACTTGGGAATATGTATTAATGTGGTATTTTGGAAATTTTCAATGAAAAACAGTATCAATGAAAAATAAAAAGAAAAATTAGTACTGATGATTATTGGATTTGTGTCTCACAAATTTATTATTCAGCAGTTCAATGAACCCCATCTTCCAAAAAAAGTAATTGTGTCATTATGAGCCTCTAGATTTTTTGGAGGGATGTCTTTAGTTATGTCCTTGTTTTAATCTCTAATATATATTTTCTCATATTTTTAATTTATTTCCTAACTCATTACTTGATTCATGTTTTATTCAGTAGTGTATTGTTCAGTTTTTGTGAGTTCGTATATGTTCTCTTGATGATGATATCAGTTTTCAACTGTGGTGGTAAATAGAATACGGTGGTAGTGAAATTTTCATGCATCTGTTGCTTTGCTTTGTGTCCAACTATGTGGTCAATATTGGAGAAAATTCCATGAGATGCTATGAAAAAAGTATGCCTTTTTGCATTTGGATGGAGTGTCCTGTAAATATCATCTAGGTCCAGTTGAATTTTGGCCTTATATAACTCCAGCATTTCTCTGTTTAGATTTTGTCTGGGTAAATTATCTATTGCAAGAGTGTAGAACTAAAGCCATTCACCACTACTTTTTTAGGGTCATTAGGAGTTTTTAGTTACAATACTGTATACTTTATTAACTTGGGTGCCATTTCTTAATCAGAAAACATGAAAAGCTTTTCTTCTAGAACATTGGAAGAAATAACATTAAGAGTCTCTTACTTTACAGGAAGATATTCTTTTGGGGGGGGTTGTTAAGGCTGTCAGAAAAATAATAAAAAAAAAGTCACTGTCTTTTCCCCTCCATTCTTGAGAATGATGGCACAAACTCACTTTGATCAGAAAGATCTAAGCATTGTCTTTTTCCCTGCCCATCTGATTATGTTTGAGCAGAGACATTGACAGGAAATACAGCAATCATCTTCTTATACTAAGCTAACCATCCCCTATTCACTGAATACACTATATATCTCAAATACTTTTTTTATATAAGTGGTCTGCAACTATTATAATTTATTGCCCAAAATAGTCAACAGTTACTTGCTATTCTGCTGAAAAATATTTAGCACATTACAGCTGTAACAAGTAATTTGGAAAGAAGCCCTTCTCTTTTAGACAGTGTATTTTTACAAAATCACTTCAAAGAAAATATACTTCATTTTTTTCTTAATTAAATAACTTTCTAAGTTATACCATCAAGAAGTTGAGAAACTGAGAGTCTCTCACATTCTCTGCCTAGCAATTATTAGTAGTGATGTTATTCAGGGGTTCATCCAGATACAGATTATCAGACAGCAATGATGTTACTCTTTCTCACAGGTTTTTCCTGTAACCATTTAGTTCTTAACAATATTTCCTGTGCTTTTGGATGAACGTTATACCAAGTAATTTACTGAGTGTCTGTGTTATAGATGTTCTATGTATGTTATACCTCATATTCTTTCTGCTTTCAAGTCATTGTGAAGAAAGAGTCTGTAAACCACTCACTTGAATTAAGTTTGTGTTTCAGTTTCACTGTTTTGTTTTTAATTACTTATATGAGATCATAATACTTAATTAGTGACAAAATTTTGATGTTGTAGTAAGACTGATTTTTTTCACTTTGCTCTCCTTAATCAGCTTTATGCAAAGGCAAATGACTCAGTGATTTCATTCTAATTTTGATGAGATCTGTAAATAAAATATGTTACCTACATTGTGAAATTTTCACTTTTATTCTAGCAGTGTTTGATCACCAGCACTAAATAGGTAATATTTAACATATTATATATGCAACATATATTCAAACTTTACCCTGTCAATCATTGTTTACAATATGTCTATGTAAAACAAAAATGGTGGATTCTGTAGAAGGAACAGGAACACCCACATCTACATAAATGCCAGTCCCCAGAATCTGCGAAGGCATCTCCTGCAGGAGGATCTAATTGAAGACTGCCTGAGAGACCAAGGATTGCTAAAGCAGACAAAGGCAGCCAATTGGTAACTGCTGTTTAGAAGAGATGGTTTCTTGCAACCAATGGGACACGGATGGATAGTATTAAAGGAGCTTATTAAAGGAGCTTAGAGCAGCATTTAGATGAGGCTGTGCTGTTTCTCACCTGCTCTTAGAGTCTGTGTTCTCACTTTTGCACCACCTCATCTCCAAACCCCAAGGGCAGATAGGGTCAGACAGTGAGTAGTCCAGGCAGGGCACAGGTAACAGGATTCAATATGAAAAGTCGAGCTTCTTTCTCTACCTAAATGTTTACTATCTATTTCTTGTATAAATTATTTGTCTTGGAAATATATGTTATAAACTATTGATCAGATTCGAGTGGTATACATCCAAATAAAGATTGAGGATTGAGAAAAATTTTCCCAGTTTGTACCTTCAGATGTGAGTGATGTTGGATGCTGAGGATGGATCACTTTTGTTTTAGGCTGTAATCTTAAAATGAACATGAAAAATGCCTACTGCTGATGAATAGAACCCAGGTTATTTTTACCTAAACAATCAGTTACTATGATGAACAGTTCAAAGAAACAACCGACACAGAATCTAATAAGCCACAGTCCAATTTGTCATGTGTTTCAAAGTTGACTTGGACACTGTTGATTTGGATTCTTAGTATTTAGTTTCATGCTCCTGACTTCATCTCCATCTACACAGAGGGAATTCATTATGGGGCTTGCAGTTTTATGGTTTCTAACCACCATCACACAGAACAGACTGACAAGCTCCCAAATATTTTAAAAGTTGATGATTTACTTTAACTTTGAAAACTGAATTGGTTATGATTAGATAGCTAAGTAAAGAGTTCTGTGTTTCAATGTCAATTAATGGCACTGTGAAACTCTAATTTGGACAGATGATGATCATGTACTAGGAAAGAAGAACATGCCATAGTACACAGCTGACATCTTCAAACATTTCCCAATTTTCACACTGAAAATTATAAGAAAATTAAAAACTTCAATAAACATTAATAAAGGGGCAGCCATCGCAGGAGGACCCAGTGTAGACACCAAAATGTAGCAAAAAAGACAACGTCTTTAACAGAGAACAAATTACTGTTTCTGGATGAATTGAATAAGTATTGTTGGCATAATGATACGTTTTTACTTTTTCTGTTATTTCTTTATCATAGACAATTATAGAAATCTTAATTAAAAACAGTATTAAAATTAACATTAATATGGCCATCTACACCAAATAAATACACATATACAATAGATGACAGGTAAAGGGGATTGAAGCCAGGGCATTGGGACTACTATAGAAGTCATGCTGAAAATCACTAATCTAAAAAAAAAAATGAATGAGGTATTAAAACTAAATGTGTTTTTCTTTAAAAAAGAAACTGTTATTGGTACTTTATCTGTAATTATTCTTTAAGTCACATAAAAAATCAGCTTTCTTTGACCTTTTATACAATTTATTCATGAAGGCAAAATAATTTTAGTACTCTTAAACATGAATAAATATAATTTAAATGAGTTCTATATGGGTAATTTCAGCTATCATTTATATAAGAAAACGTATTTGCAAATGTTTTACAAAATGTAGAATTAAAATTTTAAAAATTATATGTTTTCTTCTTCTCCAAATTAATTCACTCTTACTATTCAACTAACCTAACACCCACTCCTTCACTTAGTGTGGGAAGCCCGGTTACTTCAGATTATGTTATTATCATATGTCTTCTCATGTATAATTTATGACACTGCAAATGTATCTTCTTCTTCTTTCTTCCTTGGACTGTAGGCAGAGTATTCAATTTCAACTAATCCTTTCATCTTCTGTCCATCGAGATCTTGAAGGCCAAGCTGAATATAATATTCCTTATAAAATCAGAAGCAAGGTCAGTCTTTGAATTTTACAATCCAAATTTCCCAAAGGATAGAAGATGATTCCTGGGAATCATTCCAGCAGCAGTGACTGCCCTGAGCTAATTACTGAACATTCTTCTCTGAAGCTTCTACATTAAAAAATAAAATAAAATGTCTGAAGCCAATTTAAAAATTGTAAGAATGAGATAAAATTAAAAGCAAAGAACTGATAGTCTTTTTTTAAAGATGTGATCATTTAATATAAAAAAAGGATTTCTATAAGGTGATTTTATGACTGGCAATTATGTGAAGTATATCTCAAGATTTCAAGCAATGAACACTGAGTCAACAGGTGTTATCATGACAGTTTATCTTATAAAATCCCTTTCTTATAATTCAATGTCATTTTCATCTATTCAAATCAAGAGTAAAGTTTCAGAGGATTGTGGAGTTTGCTGTGAGGTTGTTTCTCCTAGTAATCTCAGAAAATATACCTATAAAGTCTACTTAAACATGAATTCAACAAGTACAACAATAGATTTGTCAAAAAGGATCAAGAAAAGCCTGTGGAGACTTAAACCTACAAAAATTAAAATGTTGAGAGTGGGAGAAAAAAGTTTTCTCGATGGGGCAGGAAATAACAATTGTCTATTAAAAACTAACTTGTCATCCCTGAGAATGTAAATACAAAAACATCATGTAGACTAAGCAGGTTATAATTAGGAATACATGTATGTATTTATACATATGCATATACATGTAAAATAACAATGAAAAACAAGGCAATGACTTTGAAAGAGAATAAGATCTATAGGAAAGTATTTGCAAGAAGGGAAGAAAAAATGATATAATCTAAAAGGAAAGGGAAAACAATAAAATATCTATCAAAATATATAAGCCTTCTCTTTGCTTAGGAAAATAAAAAAATGAGAAATATGTGAGCTTTACCTGAAGTTCAATATCCTTCTATTCAGAAGAAACTAGGTAAAATGCTTGCTTAGTATGTGCAAGGCCTTGTATTTGATGTCCAACCGTTAAAATAAAAAACAATAAAGAAAGAAAGAAAGAAAGAAAGAAAGAAAGAAAGAAAGAAAGAAAGAAAGAAAGGAAGGAAGGAAGGAAGAAAGGAAGAAAGAAAGAAAGAAATTCTAAAGCAAGTCACTTGAGGCTAAAACATTGAAACACTTGGTTAAAATTGGTTTTCTTTGATAATAAGGCATGCTAAAAATACATAAGTGAAATGTGGAACTAAAACTTGTAGTAATGCAGAGGCTACTCAGAATTTAAGAACTCTGGCTGATCTTACAAAGCAGGATGGTTGAGTTCCTAGGACACACAAAGTGTTCAGACAGTCTGCAACCAATTCCAGAGGGTGTGAAGCCTTTGTAGGCTTCCACTGACATTACGCACATGAATTGTCTATGTAGATGAATGCATTTAAAAACTCACACATAAAGGAAAAATAAATAATAAAAGAAAATAAGTTAATAATTTAAATACATTTGCTTTTACTCAAAAGGAAGAAGTACTTATATGTTCATTTACCTGTATGGTCTTGTGTTTGTAAATAAACATTACTGAGTGTATTTTTGGAGATTTTCTACATATAATTGTATTTGCAACAATACGTGATTTCTCTTCACAAATTAAGTTTCTACAACATCTGCACATTCAATTAAATTTGAAATATTCTGACTAATGTTTATATAAGTAGTAAGTATAATGAGACATAATTCTTTAAAACATGCATAAAGTAATATATAAATGAGTAAATGACATTATGCTTTTTTCTGATTTTTATTTTAAAATTAAAAATCACTGTTAAAAGGGCTTTAGTGTTTGGTAGGAGTCTTTCATTACTCTTCTGGACTTTTATTTTATCTTACCTGCACACACCATAAAATATGGTTTATATCCTTACCTTCCACTGTAAGATTTTAAATTAAGATTTGTGATCATAATATTTATGCCAAGTCTTTCAAGAAGTAAAATTCATTAAAATTAGAAAATTTTAGACTGAGTAAACAATGGGGAATAAAGAACAATGTTTATCCTCAAAGTACCAAAGTCTGATGGTAAAGCAATAGTAACAAAACTATTATAGTTCTTGCCATAATGGATAGAAAAACCAAATGAAGAAGACAGTATGGATACCAGAAAATAATCACCATGCAATATTTTATATGGTCAACACTTTACTGTTAATTAGTACTTTCTCTAATCTTTTATTATATGGCAGATGTAACTTTCAATATTTTTGGAATACACACTGGAAAAAACCTAATATTCTGCCTCCACACAGATTAAACTTCATGATGGGCAGTTATATGAAAGATAAGCAACACATCCAGCTATGTGTCAGACTGTGACAAGTGTTCCATGTCTTAGGGGACAACTGAATATAATCTTGGCAACCATTTAAGGCATGGGAAAAGACAGCTTAGAGAAATCTGATGGGACTAGACATCATGCCATCTGTCATTCTCTATTGCAATGAGGAGAGAAGATTAAAAAGTCAATAAAATGAATTCCCAGTTATGTCTCCTCCATGGATTTATACAAGTATAGAAGACATGAATGTTAGCAATCAGGATGATTAATAAGCAATTTTGCATGATTTTAAAATTTCTGGGTACAAAATAAAAAAGGATTGACTACTAGAAAACCAAGAAAACAAAAATAAGTCTTCCTTTAAGGAGCTATGAAGGAAGTTGAGGCAATCCTTCAGTAGGTTAAGTACTTGCCACATAAGAAGTATTTTAATTCAAATGCCCTGATCCCATGCAAACTCAAGTATGGTAGTCACATACTCCTATTTAGAGTTGGCAGCTGAGACAGGAGAATTTCTAGAGGGTTTTTGGAGCTATTCTGGCAGGCCTAGCAATGAAAAACAGAGTTACTGACTCAAATATGGTGAAGTTCAAAAATTGAGAGGAGAAATTTTCCTCCCAAATCATGACATGTAAACACACACACACACACACACACACACACACACACACACACACACACACATGTTAAATAAGAGGATTAATGAATTAATAAACTATTTTGAGCACTGTCATCTCATAAACACAAAGTATAATCCTGAACCGACAATCCAGTTTATTCAGATACTGAAGGAAAGGATACAATAATCTGTATGTGGCAATTTTTTCTTTTTTATTGTATATTTTTTTATTTACATTTCAAATGTTATCCATTTCCTGGTTTCCCCACCCAGGAACCCTGATCCCATCCCCCCTCCCCCTGCATCAGGTTCTTGTCAGCAGGTACACTCTTTTGGAATCCACGAGCTTGAACAGAGATGTGCTTGTATACACACACACACACACACACATGTGCATGTGAGAGTAAGCACACGCACATACACACACAGATGTACACACACATAGATGTACACACACACAAACACACACACAAATATACACATAAAAGAGGGAAGTCTAAAATGTATTGTGTAGGAAATTAATAATATTATTAAACCTAAATTGCCCAATTGAATGAATGAACCACTTAGTGTTTAATTCTGTCATGTGAGTTGTGACTGAGTTGTGACATTACTGAGGCTGCTTCTGGCTGTGGGGAAAGAAACTGAAATTTAAGGCAGTCTTTCTTTGTTCTAGCTGAACAATACACATGCAATAAATCAGAAACTTTTGATATATCACTATGTGGATGCAATTCTTTCTAAGTCTCAAATACTTTTTCATTTTTGAGTTAAGACTAGCATGACACTATGCATTTATTAGGTACAATATAAAATTTTGACTTCTGTATGCATTCATTACAATCAACTCTGGACAATCAGAGTATCCATAACTTCAAATTTTATAATTTCACAAAAATTCAAGTGCATTCAAAACTTTTCTTCTATTTCTTTAAATATACCTCACTGCTACCGATTATATTTACCTTTGAGGGCAAGTTTTTAAAATCAATTTATGCAAGACATCAACGTCATTTTTCATTTCATGTTTGACTTTTAATTATCATAATGTATTTTAATCCCATACTTGTTACATGTGACAAGATTGCATGCAATTATGGCTAGATATCACACACACACACAAACATACACACACACACATGCATGGACACACACATGCAGCGGCACATGAACACACACATTCACAAAAGAAAGACATATATGCATATGTGTGTGTGTCGCATTTTAAAATATGTGCATCTATTGAACTGTTTAGGCATATTTTATATTCTGGCTATTGTGGATATTATCATAATAAATATGGGTGTTCATGGGTTTTTTCACTCTGCTCCTCAATTTACTTTAGGAATTAACAGATATGAGGAAGCAGCATGAACCCTCACTTTAGCCGAGGAGCCATAAACATTGGATTGCTAAAGCAAGAGGAATGGTCAGTTTTCATTAATTTTGTAACTCCTGCCTTAATGACCATAATTCAAGTCAGGCCTCATGCCCAGGAATAGGTGGCCCAGAACTGACATTTAGTATTGTAACCATTCTACTGGAGAATGCGTTGCTGGGACTTTAAGTTCAGAGAACTATTGAAGATCTGTAATGAAAATAATCTATTTGCTATGATCTTTTTTCAGTACTGCCAGAAAACTTTAATAATTACAAAACAAAAGCATTCACTTGCCTTGGATGCATGGTGGATTGGGTTTCAAAGTTCAGTGAAATATAAGTGTTTTTTTAAATAATAAAATATAACAAAATAAAATGATATGAGAAAAAATAAAAACTAACACATATGAGATAGACATGACAAACAAATTGAAGCACAGGATAGGGTACAATAATCAGAGAACCACTTGTTTGCACACTCAGGAATCACATTAAAAACAGTAAATTACAAGCCATAATTTAAGTGAAGAGGAACTCATAGAGACTGGCGCAGACTCTGTGCACGCTACCTCAGTCTCTGGGAGATGCTATGAGCTTTGATCATGTTGATTTAAACAGCTTTGTTTTCTTACTGTTGTGCATTCACTCTGTCTCTTTTACACTTTCTTCTTCCTTTTCTGTTGGTATTCCCTGATCCATAAGTGGAGAAATTCGTTGAAGACATCCCACTTAGGGCTCTGTGTTCCAAGATGTCTCATTCTCTGCATATTGTCTGGCTGTGGGTTGTACTTGTGCCCATTTGCTACAGAAGGAAGGTTCCCTGATGATGGCTTAACATGTCACAGACCTTTGAGAAGAGCAGAATGTCATTAGGAGGCTTTTCATCCTACATTTTATTTTTAGACCAATACTATTTGGTTTTATCACAGATGTTTGACTATCTAGTCTCTGTTTCTCAAGCAAACAGTGTCTAGTATGGGTTCCATCTTGTAGAATAGGATTTGAGTTAAATGAGATACTGGTTAGTTACTCCCATAGCCTTTGTGCCACCCTACCATATCATCTCTTGGAGGAAGGACACTATGGTAGATCAAATGATTTGTGGTTCACTTGGGGTTTGCAGCTCAATTTTGTTGGTGTAGAGAGTACCTTCCTGTACTAAAGAAGCTAGAATGTAGGCATGAAGGCTCAAGCTGAATTACTCAATGTTTAATGAATTTTATAGGTATTTTCATCTACACTGGAGCCTTCTAGAGAACAGCCTATTTTCTGGGCAACAACCTACATTTGGGGAGAAGGAATTCCCATGGAACACTTTTGGTCAACAACTCAATTACCTGTAACCTAAATCTATTAGTAAAAGCTATATTAAGTGACATGAAATAGCCATTTGGGAGTCTGTCTTGCCCATTATTTCATAATTTCATTTACATATATATATATATATATATATATATATATATATATATATGTGTGTGTGTGTGTGTGTGTATGTATATGCATATATATATATATGAATGATAGCGAATTTATATAATAAAAACATGTAGAATTAAAGAAAAACTGAGGTAAATGTATATATGTGTATATGTATTTGTGTCTAAGATTATGTATATGCTTAAAGATGTGCAAATATGCAAGGACATTTCTATTATGTTGGTTTTCTGTAATATCCTTCAGATATCCCTATATCTACATACACACACACACACACAAACACACACACACACATATATATATACATATATATATAATGTACATATAACAAGGACATTTCTATTGTATTGATTTTCTATAATACCCTTCAGATAACCCTTAATGTTGGCTGTTTCTCAGTCTATTCTCTCCATTAACTTGTCCCAGTCTCTTATTTCCACTTGATTCTTGAGTTCCTACTTTACAATGCCAATCCATACATAGCTATCTACTTTGTTTACCTTTCCTAAATTGATATGTCCTTTCCCTCTATACCTACCTGCTTACTCTATACCTACCCTCAGTAATTTTGTAAACTCTAACCTGGTTATTCTTTACTTTAAGCTAATGTGAGTACTAGCAGTGTATAATTTTTGGTTACTTGTCCTTTATTACAGCTGTGTATCAAGATCTGTAATTTATTCTGCTATGAAGGTAAAACTCTGTATTTGAATGGTAATTAAATATGATGGACAGAAGTATTATTATGAAGTATATTATGGACTGATTTGTAGTAAGTTGATATTATTGTCATGGGTCATTCTTTACTATGCCAATTCAACTACTATATAGCAGGTAACATAATTTACCTATAGTGTCAGTGATATAAGTTAACTATTCTAAAATAGAGCTTATCATACTGTGCTATTTTTAAGGATGATCTGTGGACAATAAATGTGTGTCAATGTCTATGCATGACTATGCATACAACACGCATCTTTAAGCATATACATAATCTTAGACACACAAACATATACACACATATATATATATTTATCTCAGTTTTTCTTTAATTTTACAGGTTTTTATTATATACATTAGCTGTCCTATTGTCCAGGGTAGCTACAAACTCACAAAAATATGCCTGTCTCTTTCTCATATATGCTAATCTTAAAGGCATGTGCCACTGTATCCTGCATTTACACACATTTAAAGACACAGCAAGAAGGATGTGTGTATATATATATATATATATATATATATATATACATATATATGTATATATGCTTATATATATCATCAAAGTTCATTTTTAATATTAAAGGTAAATTATACTTAAATGTTTATATAAAATGCATACCCATATATAATATATATGACATAATAAATAAAATGATAATATATTGATCTGTCCTCATTATTGCTTGTCATTTCCACATGGGCAACTATATGCTTTTGTTACATCTAGATCTAAACTACTCATAAATTAATATGAACAGCTGTTTATAGGAAAAAGTCATTTGCATGTACAATATTGGAAAGTTTTCCTTAGACATTTGGCAGGCCTATTTAAACAATCCAACTTCTATTCTAAAGTGCTGGTAGAAAAGCAAATTTTGCTCAATAGCTGTGCAGTACGCCATCACATGTTAACATTCTTAAACTTAAGAATTTAAGAGACTTTTTATCTATGTGAATATTCACTTAGTATGATAATTACAAAGCAAAAATAAAATGTTTTAAATATCATAGATTACTATTAATAAAGGATTAACTTGAAAAGCATTACATTTGAAGACACTAAATTATGTCCAACAAAATGGTGTGCCATAAGATGGCAATAAGAAATTTTTAACTAGAGATAGCATCAAAGTTTCAATAAATGACTCATTAATATACATTATTAATATAGAAATGATTCTTATCTAAACATCTGTTTTATCACTATGCACATAAACTATGATTCTTTCACTTCCTAAGACAAAGACCAAGAAATAAATTATGAAAATTTATTTTGCAATGACATTTAAATTGCTTTCCTTTTGGTACACTTATTAATTAATATGTATGATGTAGTCTTCTTGAAGTAAAACAAAATGAGAAACTGGCTAGAAGAGATAAATGGTGGGCTCAAAAGAATCACGTCAGCCATTAATCAAAACTATAGCAAGGAAGATTAAGGATGTTTTGCTTGTTTTTAATAAAGATAAATAATTTACATTTTTATTTGGTTTAATAACAAAACTTCGATATGGAATAGGAGTCAAAAATCATATAGCATCTTAAACAATGAAAGTGCAGGAAAAAAGGACTCTATTGTGAAGAGATTGTGTGGTAAATCTTTCCAGTCACAAAGGAATATCAATCAATATTTAGAGACAGATATACTAGAACAGCTTATGTATTTATTTATCCATTTCTTCATCTATTTGTTTTCATTGTGCTGAGTTTTGAACTCATGGATTTGAACATGCTAAGTAACCAACTGACCAATATCACCAGCCAGGAGATTTTTAGACATAGTCTCACTAGGAAGCTAAGTGAGCCTGGAACTTTCTATGTGGTCAAGGTAGGCCTTAATCAAGCAGTCTCCCTGCATGTACCAGACAAGTGCTGAGACTACAGGTATTTAAATCAAAGCATTACCACAAAATCTAGTTCAATTTAATTTAAGTGTATATATACTGACAGTTGTAATGGTACACAACTGTCAGGTTGAAAGCTGGAATGGAAAGATGGTTTCTGAGATAATTAGAAATCTTTATAAATATAATATTTTCTTGTTCAAATTAGGTTTTCAGATATTTTCCTGCCATATTTTAAAGAAAATTCATACTCTTTAAAGCATACCATTTAATCTTTTGGATTATGTTCTGTGCATCTAACATAGAAACAAGATTTTTTTATTGCATATTGCTTCTTAAGAATTCCATAGATCAAAATACTACCTAATCTGAACAGAAAGTATTTAATTGGTAGCAAGATTGATTAAATTTGAAAATCAGGAATACATAACTACAGGTAAAGATGTGACATGTAACAATTCTAGGTTAGTTTTAAAAAGCTGCAGAAAAAGAGAAGACAAAGTGTTCATAGATTTTGGAAAGAATAAGTATAACAAGAGTTCTAACACAGAAGACAACTTATTACTTAATGTAATATACTTACATTATACTTTTTATACACTTAAAATATAATATACTGTATTTGCAGTATACAATATAATAAACAATATATATATATATATATATATATTAAGAAAATGGAGAGATTAATTAAATCTGGAAGCAAGGTGTGGAAGTTTTAATGTGCATGATTATGAACTTACATGCACAAATAATAGAGAAATGGATAGTAATGTTTTTATAAGAATAAAATTGACAGATTCCAGATGAATTTGATTAAAAAATAACATATAGAAAACAATTCCTATATTTTGAAAGTTAGGTAATATGGGAGGAGACAAACAAAATGCAAAATCTGGATTTTCAAAATATCTTTCTACATTGTAGATAATACACACACATACATACATGCACATACATATACATACACACGCATGCCCCCCCCACACACACACACACAAACAACATGCAAGTGTTTGGGGATGCTTCAAGGTTGAAGTCTTACGAGTTTACAAATTGGAGAACGTTTTCTGACTCAGAAAGCAAGCAGTCATATGGAAGAGATTACAGATCCAAGAAAAGTTTCAGGGTTTGACATGTGAGCATTCAGTGACCAACTCAAAAGAGACTATTGAATGAGACACCTGATTAAGGGTAAATGCCATCTTCTACTTGAGCAGCTGGAAATAGTCATTCTAAACAGGTCATAGAGAAGTTTACTTTCTTGTCAGAGTTATGATGAGCAGTAAATTCAACAAGTAACAGAATGTATCTATGGTTACAGTATGGGAAGTTAAAGGATCATGTAGAATACTTAGATACTTGGCTCCCAAGTTAAGGATATAATATTCACATTCTCAGAAATATTGTTTAAAAGGAAGGTACTCAGAAGATATAAAAGAATTAAGTCAATAATTTTCAGTGTTTAAGAACAAGGAAATGCAAACCACAAAATTCAAACACAAGAATAAATTACATACAGGATTCCATTGAATTGCTAACTCAAGCATTTTAATGTAATAAATATGTTGAGGGTATTGGTTTTCCTAAAATGTGCTAGAATTCACTCTCCACTTATATTACAAGAACATGGAATAAATGTGCCTTATTACACATTTTATCAGAGAAGATTTTTCCAAACTCTTTGCCAACAACTCATCCCCAATACTTCTCGGATAGCCAAGAGCCATACTGAGATCAAATAAACCGGAGATATAAAGAGAAAACAAACAGCACTATGGCACTAGAGGAACATATCAATAAAATGACTCCTAATGACAGTCTGTTATACTTATAGATCAGTGCCTTTCTCAACCACTACTGAAGAAGGTACTTCTTGCAATAGATGGGGCCAAATACAGAAACCCACTGCCAGATAACGTAGAAGTTAGGTTTGTTTCTTCCTCACAGTTCCATTATCCCAGAAATAATATTCAGACTCAACATATGTTTGCAAATACCTTGGCCATATTCGTAATTGTTATAATTGTATTCAGTTTATATTTGAAAGTAAAAGAACCCTTTATTGGACTAAAATGGGGAGTTACAGAGAGAATATCTTGTGTATTGTATGGATATACCACCTGATGATAATAAATCAGATGGCGTGTGGCAGGAAACAAAGGTGTTAAATCCTGGAGGCAGAAGGAATTCTGGGATAGAGCGAGGCATGAGAGTCACCTAGGAAGATGTGGTGGAACAGACACATGATAACTGAGCACAGATAACCAGTCACATGGAAGAATGTGGATTAGAATAGATGGGATAACTTAAGATATAATCTAGTCAGAGAAAAGCTTAGCAATATAGCCAAGGTATTTGCAATATATTTCGAGTCTGATTCTCATTTCTGGGAGCATTGGGGTTGGGAGGAAGAACCAGATGCAACTTCTACAAGATAATCTGCAGAATGTGAAAGACCTGAGAACATCCAGTTCTAATAAGTTGTCCCAGGCAAATCCCTCTTTTAAGAGCTCAAGGAACCTGACAGAAGAAGAAGGAAAAGTACAGTAGGAGCCAGAGAGAATAAAGGGAAGCTAGGAAACAAGGCCTTCTAAACACAACAATACCAGTCCACATATGAACTCACAGACTGTGGCAGCATGCACAAGGCCTGTATGACTCCATAACTCTATAACAGACAAGGCTCACTGCATGAATGGGGAAGTGGACATAAACCCCCATATCTAACCCAGAAGCTATCTCCAACTGATATCCACTCACAAATGAAAGATTAGTTTTCTCTAATGAAGTCTCAGCTGGGATGCAAAAAACAAAACAAAGCAAAACAAAACAAAAACAAAACTCTTAAGGGCAGGCCCCCAAGCCCAGCAGAGCAGTAGATGGTCAACACATATTAAACTCAGTGGCATCTTTGAAGGTTCTTTTTTTGGTAATTTATTTTCTGAGCATTTTTCTAAAGCTTACAGGTTCTTCTACATATTATGTCTTCCAGTTTTTACTGGTTCCTGTGGGTAGGAATGCATTAATTTATCTCTTCATCCATGTCTTAGTTGTGTATTTTCTTTGGCTCTTTTGTTCTGTTTGTTTGTACTATTTCTTGCTTTGTTTTTAATTGTTTATTTTATTTTAATTAATTACTGTTCTAATAATGAGATTGTGAATGGGGAAACAAAATAAAAATATTCTCCAAAAGAAAAGTTAGAAATGCAAGAGCAATAAACAACAAAATCTAAAAACTTAAAGATTTGTATTACTGGACCCAATATAATGTAGAAAAGATATTGTCATGAGCAGATGAACATAATTGATTCTGTCTTTCTGGATTTATTATTTTTTTAATTAATATAATTTTACCAGCTATAGCACATGTGAAATCAGAGATTTTCCAGATATTGTCCTTAAGTTTCTCAGACAATAGAGTCTCTCATGGAAAGACATACTCTGTAAAATCCTGCCTCATCTCAATAGTCTCTCAGAATTATAGGTTAGTCACATTGGAATTCAACTTCTAGTACAAATATTTATCATGTGCAAATATCCACACAACTTCTAGTCTTCTCTGTATGATTGGCATTCTACATGTATTAATTTACCTATTATCTCATTTTCCAAGGATATCAATTAGCTTATTGAAAAAATTTTCTCTCTCTCTCTCTCTCTCTCTCTCTCTCTCTCTCTCTCTCTCTCTGTGTGTGTGTGTGTGTGTGTGTGTGTGTGTGTGTGTGTGGTGTGTGTCTGTATTTGTAAGCCTGGAATAAAACAGAAATATAAGGTAACAGGATTACATTTTCTTCATTCATACACGGCATATTTTGCCTGAGATTTGTGCAAAAGTTCTAAATCCAAGATAGTTTGCTTATTAACTGGGCTTGCTACTATTATGTCACCTGAAACAAGTTATAGTCTTCTGAGAACTTGAATTAGAAAGTGTTTTCATAATATCAGGCTGCAGGAAACCGGAGACATTTTTAAATTAGTGGCTGATGTAGGAAGGCCCAGCCCACTTGAAATGGTAGTTATATAAGAAAGCACACTGAACAAGCCACAGAGGAGAATGCTAGTAAGCACCACTTTTTCATTGCCTTTGTATCATCTCCTGCCTCCAGTTTCTTACCCGATTTTTGAGTTTCTGTCTTTAATTCAGTCAATAACAAGTTTGCCAACACAAAAGTCAAATAAATCTTGTCCTCCCCAAGTTGCTATGGTCATAGTGATTCATCACAGGGATGGAAACCCTAATTAAAATATAAATGCATTTCAGAAAGATCATAACGTAACTTTTTGGAGATACAGCAGTGATTCTTCCAGCACAACACTTAAAGCAGTCTGCAACAAACGGTTTTACAGGAATTTGTCTTCTAAAATTCTGGTTTTGTTCTCATCTCCAAAATCAACAAATAATGAGTTTCCCAAAATATATGGAGACAAGTAATATAGCACAAACTAGGGAGTAACTTTCTGTTGTTTTTACCTAATCCAATAGCTGAAGACAATATGATGTATCCTATCAAAAGATACACAGATCTGACCATGAGTGAAACAAATATGTACTCAGTCACTATTTCAGTGTAAATTAGTCTTTCTCTCAGTGTCTGCACAAGTAATTTCCAGGCATTCAGACAAGATGAGTGGTGTTATATGTTTCACTGTTTCTATTCTCTAGAATGCATCTGCATGTTGTCTATCAAGGAAAAATCATGCATAAAGGCTAGAAAAAGCAAAGCAGAGACTTGAGTATAGGCTTTCAGCCTTTTTCAAATTGAAATTGATACAAATCCTGAAGACAAAACCTGTATTTACTACTGAAAAGCATGACCTGTGCTGATATCAAGGAAACACTGTATTCTCTCCACATAAGGTTAAAGATCAGGTTATGGGAAATTTACATACTCTACAAATATAGGTAATTATTGACTATCTGTTTACTCAAGAAATGAGAGTATGGTCTTAAGGCTGCCAATATATATATATATATATATATAGATATATATATTGGTTTTTCGAGACAGGGTTTCTCTGTATAGCCCTGGCTGTCCTGGAACTCACTCTGTAGACCAGGCTGGCCTTGAACTCAGAAATCCTCCTGCCTCTGCCTCCCAAGTACTGGCATTAAAGGAGTGCACCACGACCACCCTGCTAAGGCTGCCAAATTTTATAGCACAAACTGTGTTGTGGCACATATTGAAGCGATATGTGTAGACATGTATCAACTAGTTACTGCAGTATGTACCTTTTTATAACACAGGATAGATACTCTACAGTAGAATGTATTTCTCTTTGAGTGTATGTGCATCTGCTGTTTGTACGTGTGTTTGTCAGTGCTTGCGTATAGGTGCACTTGTACGTACATGGATGTAGAGTTAACTGACGATATTTTCTTTACACAGGTGTCTTCCAACATTTTACAGACCCAGTCTCTCACAGACTTGAGACAGAGGGGTAGGCTGTCTAGTCAGTGAGCCCAAGGGTCTCAGCAGTCTCCATCTCAAGCCTCTCGGCAATGATGTGACAAGCACGGGCTACTTCCTATTTCTGGTTCCCTTCCATGTGTCCTGCAGATGGGACTCAAATCCTCAAGCTTTCACGACAGATACGTTAGTGACAGCTGTCACCTTCATTGTAAATTCTCTTTTGTAAGCAGAAAAGAATTACTGGTGTGTCTGTGGGGGGGGGGCGGGCGTTGTAATTGTTTCTAGCTTTTGTTTGTCTTTGGAGAAAGAAAATCAAGCTGGGTGGGTATAAGGGGAAAAGATCTGGAAGCGCTTGTGGAAGGTGAAGAACAAAACCAAAATTCACTTAAATTTAAAATTTGCTATAATTAATACATGTTTAAATGTTAAAATCAATCTATTCATTACATCAACATTTTTAGAAAAGTAGTTTTCCATTCAGGTTCTGAAACATAAGCATATGCAAAATATTATATATACAGTCAAGTGTGAATTTATCATGACTCATGTCTTGAAATAAGTACTGTTTTAGTAACATTAGTTGTAACTAATATTAAAATTAAGCAACATTTATACATAAATTTATAAAAACACATAAAACTATAAAAACATTTATAAGTAACATGAAGCAGCAATATCATAAATAAAACATTATCTTATAGAAAATATTCATAAATGTTTCAACATATCAAAACATACAGGTGCACCAAAGATAGAGTCAGCATGCAGTTTTCTTTCCTGGCAATTGTTTATTTGGTATCTTGTTCATTTTTATCCTTTAATTTCAAGGATACTAAGGATACTATACATTTTAACAGCACTTGATGAAATTATTTTTAGATGTTTTGTATTAAAGAAAAATATGGGAGGGTATACTTATATACTTGTCATTTCATCAACATAAAATGGTAACAACAGTTATAAAACCAAGCTAGATGAATTTAAGTGGACCTTCTAGAAAAAGCTTTACTCTGACTTTATACCAAAAAAATCTATTTCTCGCATCCACGTTTTAACAAAATGACTAAAAATTCTTGTCTCTGATGAAGATTTTTGAAATGAAAATCTCAATCTTCACCATGAAAACTCTCTTACATAACACATCCTTTACTTGTTTTAAATATGATTCAATGTACACTGTGGAATTCTGTAGACACTTTATGTCAAGAATATATTTAGATTTCAGAGCTCACTGACAGTTCTGCCGTATAACTCAATATTTAATTAGATGATAGTAAAGCGTCCCATTCCTCCATCAGTGCTTCAAAAACAGAATTAAAAATGATCTCTGTATTCTGTCAGAAGATTAAATAATGAAGTTAGTACTAGAACTACATTTATCTGCATTCAGAGGCTTGAGCAACTGTCCAGTGTAGAAGGGATGAAATTATGCTCCAAACCTGTCTTTTCACCATTATTACTCTGGCAGTGGAGAGAGTAAGAAAGTCAAAGTGCATTATATAATGTGATGTTAAAGTATGAACAAAGCATACAACAAAGCTGGCAAATGGATACAAGCTGCAAATTTTATTCAAATGTGTGTCAGTATCATCTGACAGAGTGTTTTATTGGAATGGATTTTCTTGAATAAACTATGTGATGTTTCCATGATATGTTAGGAAATCCAACTAGAACTTAAATTGCTTTATACAACTTAGCTGTGGCATCTTTCCTATATCTTGTGATGGTAGATGAAGGAAGATGCTGCATCCAGTGGCTGGAGGATTCTTTAAGAGGGCAAAGGTCACTAATGACTGGGCTATCTCTATTTGCATAGTAAAAGCAAATTGTTTCAATTCGCAATTGACTTGTTTTAATCAGAGCAAAAAAAAAAAATGAAAATTTCCATTCCATTTTGAAATCCAAAACACTAGATAAACAGTATTTTGTCATTTTATTAAAACAAAGCGATAATGACAACTATAAAACTAAGTAGCTCAATTTAAGTAGACATTTTATAAAAGACATTACTCTCTGTTTATGCACAAAGAATTTTATTTCTTGCAACAGCCTTTTAACAAAATGTCTTTAAATACTTAAAGATGTCTCTGATGGAGGTTTGTCAAGTAAAGATCGCACGATTCAACATGAAAGTTTTCTTAGACACATCCTTTTTTTTTCAAAACTATAAAATTGAATCAAATTAATTCAACATTACACTAATAAACTCATATGCCTATGTATTTTAGATGATATATTATGATAATTAAGAATATTCAGTGGAACAAATTTGAAAATTCCTTAACAGCTTATAAAAATCTATATTTTATGCATGAGCACAACAAACTGAAAAATGGAAAAATTATAAGGTACATATATGTAGGCATAAACATACACTGAAATATTAGGCTATCTATCTTATTAATAGCGCATTACTATATTTTCTACAAATTTCAAAATCTTCTCCTAGTTTCCAAAATTTAAAGAATTGAATACATATTAGTATGTATTTAGTATTTAGGTACAAGCTAGATTTTTATTTTTAATTAAAATATCAATCCATTTACATAAAATGAACATCAGTTTTAAATTTTATTTATCCTGCTTACACACTGTAGGCCTTAAATCAGCCATAGGCCTAAAATCAGCAATAGGCCTGTCATACATGTATACTAACACCAAGTCTTGGGTCTCAGTGGAAAAACATTGAAACAGATGGCTATAAGCTAATGTTAACAGGCAGCTTTTGTGGAAATTTATAAGCCTGAGTAGTCATAGACCTTATAAATAGGTAGCCTTGGCAGACAATACCAACTTAGATAAGAACAAGTGAGTCATAGGCAGAGTCATAGTGACTTGTCCCCTGAACCTTCACCCAGCCGATACCCGGTTCCGAAGATATCTGTATTCCCCCTGAACACTCACACTCCAGTGTCATTCCCTTCCCCACATCCTGCCTTTCTGTGTTTATATCCCTGTGTGAATTAATTGTGATTTGAGAAAAAAATTTTTAAAAAATTTAAAAAATTAAAAAAAAAAGAAAAAAATATTCCACAAGTGTAGACTAAAGACAAAAGGCTGTGTGTCCTCCTGAGGATGGAGACAGGGCTACCCACTCTACTTGCTAGTTTTTCCTACTGGAGCCTGCCCTTCCAGAGCATAATGTAGCCTTGTAAAACAGTCATTTACATATATGCAGCACTTGCTGAGTGGAAGACATTATTCTGAATGTTTTAATGTTTTTGGTCAACATTTTCAGTAAACTTTTGAGGAAGGAAAAAAAAAAAAAGAACTGGTACCCAGGAGTACAATATATACATTTACCTACTCCATAGCAACACGATGTACTTAGTTAAGAAAAATCATGATTTAATGGATATCCTTGAGTTTATTTTACTGTTTTCTTCATATAGAAATTTTGATTGTAACAACAGCTATGATAGATTTGAAGCTTATTTAGACACATCCTTTACTTAATTAAAATATGAGTCCATGTACACTATCAAAACATGTAACTATTGTATGAACATTATACTTTTTTATACCTCTTTTTTCAGTGGCAAGGAGAAAATCATGCTTGGTCCTACTTGAGGTCTCTGGGCTATGAAGTTTTCTGTTTCATGCAGTTCAAACCATGTAGGTGATGAGCTGCCTCTCCTGCAGCATGACTCAAGTTAAACCAGATATTGGTTGGCAATTCTCAAGAATTCTGCACCACTATTGCCACAGAGTATCTTAGACAGGACATATGGTAGGTGTATGATTTCCTGGCTGTACTTGTGTCCAGGTTTATCTTTTGGTATCCTGCAGAGTACATATCAAAACCAAAATACTAGACCATAAAGGTGAAGTCTCCATATAGGCACCAACTCAGCCTCTCTCCATTCAGTGAGCTGTGCAGATATTGTCCTTGACAATGGGGCTTTCCTGTTGGTCTCACATTTTAGAGAGTGATCTTCTATCTTAACGTTATCTGAGATTGTTTCTGGATCCCCAAAAACCTCTCTTAGCCAACAATTCAACCAAATGGAGTCCAGTTCTACCACTGGAATCATTGCCTGACTAGAAAAGATGGTCAGTAGAGACTACATGCTCAATTACTAGAAGGACTTATTAAGATCACCCTTATAGATACCAGGAAGTTTTAACTGAATTAGGTTTCAGCACAGCTTACCAAATGCCCTGCAATTACAGCTGTTTCTCCCCACACTGTTCCTCCATCACTTCCCACCCCACTCCCACCTCTATGTACCCAATAGATTTCAAATAGTATACTTTTTAATGACACTTGCTGAAATTATGTTTAAATGTTTTGTAATGAAGTGGGAGAGTATTATTGTCTATAATTATATACTTGTCATTTTATCAAACTAAGGTGCTAATAAATCTGTAGCTAAGCTTCATGATTTTAAGTGGACCTTACATAAAATCTTTCACAAAAATTTTGTTCATTAACATTTAACTCATTTTATAAAATTTACTTGCAATTGGAAAGATGGCTCATTTGGCAAGAGTTTTTGTTTGTTTTGTCCTATTCTTATTTGCTTACTTTTATTTTAGTTTATTAATTTTGATCATTCTAGTTTATATGTTTGGGTGAAGGGGAAGTTTCTGGCTATCTATGTCAAATGATACAGTCTCACTGGGTGAGGCTGCCTCACTTGGTGTTTTTCTGATGCAAGACCCATGGGACGACATGTGATGTTTGGAAATATATAAATAAGACCCAATGGACAGGGAAGGTGTGCTTGCATAGATAGCTTTGTAATGCTTGATTGGTCTCATGTCTTCATCTTGGCTGATTTTCACTTCATTGAGAGAGGCATGCTCTTGATGCTCCTCCACCCATCCACCCACTCCTGACTCAACCCTCTACTATCCTCCTACACTGGGGCATCAAGCCTCCCTCCCCTCCCATTAATGTCAGGTAAGGCCATCCTCTGCTACATATGTAGTGGGAGTCATGGGCCCCTCCATGTATACTCTTTGGTTGGTGGTTTAGTCCCTGGGAGTTCTAGATATTCCAGTTAGTTGATATTCTTTTACTTGTGGGGTTACAATCTCCTTCAGCTCTGAGAACCCTTTTTAAAAGTAGATTTAAAAAAATCTAATCCTACATTTGGGTGTTTTGCCAGAGTGTATATCTGTATCCCATGACAGGCCTGGTTCCAGGTAAGCCTGAACAGAGCATTTTATTCCCTGAAACTAGATGATTTTGGACCACCGTCTGGGTGCTGGGATTGAATCTGAGTCCTCTGGAAAAACAGCCAATGCTCTTCAATGCTGTGTCATCTCTCCAATTGTATTGCTGCTGCTGTTGCTACTGCTACTGCTCCTCTTCCTCCTCCTTTTCTTCTTCTTCTTCTTCTTCTTCTTCCTCCTCCTCCTCCTCCTCCTACCACTACCACTACCACTACCAGTATTACCACTATTATTTTAGATGATTATTTTCTAATGAGAGAGAGTAAGAAAGGGTATGGATTTGGGGATATGAGAAGTGGGGAGAATCTGAGAGGAGTTGGATAAATGAAACCATAATCATGTTATATTGTATAATAAATATCATTTCAATTTTAAAAACCTAAAGGAAAAATGCTTGGAAGTTTTTGCAGGAATTTAGTCCCACCTTTGTTGGTTAACAGCTGCCACTATTTCCAATTCTAGGGTATCTAGTGCTTTTTTATTTCCACATCTGCATCTCCTGCTCCCTACTATGTTTATAAAACCTAAATTTAAAAACATGACATATTAAATTAAAATTGGAGCTAATTTGACTTATGTCTACCAATACAATGTTGAAAAGCTATCTATAGGAAATTCAGAGAAGGCTCTTTCTAACACTGCTATTTTGAATGGACTAAGATAAAATCTGAATGTAGTTTTGATTAAAATCTTTCTGATCACTAGGTGTTATAGATTTTAATCATGTGCTTATTGCTCATTTATACTTCAACTATTGAAATGAGTCTCTCTGTCTATTCATTAAAGTATTTATTGATAAACCCTTAGAAACAGTGATCCTGGGAGTGTTCACTTAATTTTGTTTATTGCTTGCTTGTTCTTTGACCATTTGTGTTTAATGTCTTGCTTGTTCCTTGACTATTTGCGTCTATTGTATTGCTAGTCCCTCAACCTAGAACCGAATTAATTTTCAAGTAATTAAAATGGTATTAAAGCAAAAAGGAGGAGGGGAGATGTAATAGAGGGCCTTAGGGAGGGGAAATGGGGATCATGAATGACATCTGAAATGTAAATAAATAAAAATATCCAAAAAAGATAATTATTGATTATGATTTTGTTTGAATTCTTGTTGATTACTTTTTAATAACTTTTTCTGTTCTATATATTAAATGTCTATCACATGCAATATGTTTAATATAATATATAAGAATATATAAAAATTAGACAAATCAAATACTGCAATTGAAATATGAAGAGCTGATTACAGCAGAGGGTGAAAGATGTTAAAAAGTTTGTAAACAAGCATAATCTAATGCTAAAGGCTAAAAGAAAAATTTAAGGAATCATTGATATGCTAATATCAATAAAGAACATATGGAAAAGTATGTATTGATGATTCAAAACAACATAATTAACATGACTTCTAGTGAGTAATTTAGTTTAATGTAAAATAATAAAAAGATAACAGAATAAATAGGAAGTATTAATATCAAGTAAACATTTAATATCCACAAATAATGAAGATTTAAAATGTTGGATAATATTTTTAAGCTTATCTGCAGAAGAGTTTCAGGACCAACTCATTTGGACAGGCTAAAGAATGAAATAGATTTTTGAGACTACAGTAGTCTATACTAATTGGAGAATTCTTAAGGAAATGTTTTAGAGGAAAGGATAATGGCAGCAAATGATGCCTGATACATATTAAAAATTCAGTGAATGGTAAATAAAATTTAACACAGAAATATATGAGAAAGAAAGCTTAAAACATTATCATTTTATGTAAGAGGTGTTTACATAATTTCAGAGTTAAAATAGATACCCAAACATAAGGTAGTTCAATCAATTAATTGATGTAAAATTTTATTTATATCTTGCTAAGCTCAGATTAGGCACTTGTATATATTCCTGAATGTTAATACATTCAAATGAATGCATTTATAACTTTGATGTTTATGAAGTTTCAAGTTAAATATGTGGCACAAAGTAAATATCTGAGAACACGATCACCTAGAGCACTGGCTGTGAGGTTGTGATTCTTTCAGTTTAATTTGCTATTAATAAAAAAATATCTAGAAACTCTGAGTACATTTCATGGTAAATATGTAATGACATTCCATACATTTAAGATCATAAAATTAAAGTTAGAACTTCATTACATTAAATATGAACATAAAAATTAGGTCAAAGATTTTGCATAGTGAAAAAATTATAACTAAAATTAAAACTGAAGAATTGAAGCATTAAACCTCCATAATAAAGCACAAGTCTGACTAGGAATGGAGTAGCCTGGTTTGGCATCTGTGGTTTTTTTGAGAAATTGTAAGACATCTGCCTAGGTGCTTCTTGCTTTTACAATATCCTTTGAGAATACTCTTATAATTCTAATACATGTGTCTTTTTATGTTACTTGGGCTTTTTCCCTTGTAGTTTTTAATATTGTTTTCTTATTCTGTACATTTGTTGTTTTCATTACTATGTGGCGAGGTGACTTTGCTTTCTTCTCCAATCTATTTGGTGTTTTATGAGCTTCCTGTATGTTTTTAGGCATCTCTTACTTTAAATGAAAGAAATTCTCTTCTATAATTTTGTTGAAAATATTTTTGATCCATTGAGCTGGGATTCTTTTCGTAGGATACTTCTAGGGTCTTGGATATCAACCTTGGCTATAGGTTTCCTAGAACTCACATGGCCTCTGGGAAAGTAGAAGTCTTCTGCAGATGTCTGAGCCATTTTTTCCTTTTGGCAGTTTTCTTTGCCTTACAGAAGCTTTTCAGTTTCATGAGGCCCCATTTATCAATTGTTGATTTTAGAGCGTAAGCCATTGTTGGGCTGTTCAGGAAGTTGTCTCCTGTATCAATATATGAAAGGCTATTTCCTACTTTCTGTTCTATTAAATTCAATGTATTTAGTTTTACTTAAGGTCTTTGATCCACTTGGACTAGAGTTTTGTTCAGAATGATAAACATGGATCTACTTGCATTCTTCTACATATGCGAATCTTACTCAGGAAAGAAATGGGGATAGCAATCAGGTGGGGTTACAAGGAGCATAAGAGAGTCCTGGGAGTGAGAGTGAAAATCAGGGTGTGGTGCTTCTCTGTTGACTAACTAGAATCCTTAGAAGGGAGAGGATACACGGAGTGTACAGGGGTGACCCTAACTTAGTCATCTACCTGAGGGGGATATAGAGACTGAAATGGCCATGTCGTGTAGCTACGCAGGATTTCCAGTGGAGGGAGTGGGACACCAATCCACCCAGAAAACCTCCAAACTAAAGTTTGTCTTTCTACAAGACGTGCAGAGATAGAGATAAAGCAGAGACTGGGTGAAAAACCAACCATGACTGCCCCAACTTGAGACCAGTTCCATGTGAGATAAGATGAGTAACCCGCTGACACTGTTAATGATGTATATGCTGTGATTGCACTCAGGAAGTTAGCATAGCTGTCTCCTGAGAGGCTTCATCTAGCACCGGATTGAGGCAGATGCAGAGACTCAAAGCTCAACATCAGGCAGAGCCCAGGGAGTCTTGTGAAAGAATAGAGGACAAAAGTAAACAAGTTTCAGAGGGTCAACTAACCTTTGACTATAGTGTCTCACATAACCTGGGCCACCAACCAGGGAATATGCAGCAGCTGAACCTATAACCACTACAATTTTGTAGCAAATATTCAGCTTCGTGTTCACATGAGTCTGCTAGCAAATTGAACTGGGATTATCTCAGTCTCTGTTTTCTGCCATTGGATTCCTTTCCTTCTTACTTGGACTGCCTGGTTGGGCCTGACTTGGAAAGAATATGACTACAACAGATTGGACTAGGTGCTCCAGGATGAAGGAATACCCAACGGGGTCTCTCCTTTCTCAGGAAAAGGGGAGAGGGCAATGGGAGGAGGGATTTGTGGTGATGAAACTAGAAGAGGAGGGAAGGGACAGTGATAGGGATATTTAGTGAACTAAAAAATAAATTTAATTTTTTAAAAAAATATGGGTAGTTGATGATTTGCAAAAAATCAAAGTGATAAACCTTAATTTTAATAATGTGTCAGACAAACAAAGTGTTGGAAAATGTGGAGTTACATAGTGCCTTCAATGTACTTTTCAAGAAAATAGCTTTTTCAACATAAGAGATTAACAATGCATCTTCCTGATATTATTTGTAGTTATTTTTATGTTTGCAGTAATTATAAAATAATTACAAAATGGCTCAGTTTATTGATTTCATGACAGAATTATTGTGCCAAATATATTGTTTATTATATTTATAATCAAATGTCTCCTAATCAAGCTGGTTGGGGTTATAAGTTTTTATGAGTAGTATGAGCAGTTATGAGTACACTATTGTAACACAGAACCTGAGTTAAACTCCAAAAATCTATGTTAAGCAGCTTACAATTACCTGTAACTCGAGCTCCAGAGAATCCTACAACTCTGACCCTTATGAATATCTATAATCATGTGCACATGTATGTGAGTGCTCACGTGTGTGTGTCCTTATTTTTAAAAAAATAAATAGTTTTTAAAATAAGAAATTTCCATGGCTAAATGTCCTTCTATATTTGACATGAACATGTCCTAAATATTAATGCTTGCTATATTGCCACTGTAAAATATCTATGTGCATGCATATGCTCATGCAATATATTGAACATGATATAAGAAATTTGAAAAATTGATACTGTTGCACATCTCAAATATGAAGATTTAGTTATTTTTATTATTTAAAATATATCCACTATTAGGTTTCAGGTAATTAAGACAAAATGTTATTTTTAAAATTCTGTGATATAAATATGTGAAAATATTCCAACCAATGATAAAGTGTCAAAGTATGCATTACTTACACGTTTTATTTTAAATTGTGTAACTCAGTTAAAGGAGGTCAAATGCTTTCTTCTATTTTTGTCAATAATAACCAATAGCTATTCCATTTCTAAGAATATCTGACTTTATCTTGTCAAACCCGAATTATCAGAGGTTCATCATTTTCAATTTAATCATGTTTACTAGTTCTAAGTAGGGTATTTTTCTGTCAGACAGGACTCTGAAGCTGTGAATTTCTGAGCTCTTTATCTTCCCAGGTATTACCTAAAATTCAGATGGATCATGAATGTTTTCTTTTATATCATTAAAAACTTGCTGTTAAAATGGATAGAAATAACTGATCTTTCTTAAAAGTAAGCATGTTGATTCAGTTTGAAATATAGCTACATCTAATTAATTTTAACAAAATGTCATAATCTCACACGAAATGAGTCAAATAATTTTGTGCAGAATGGATTTAAATGTAACTTTACTTGTTAGGCTTACTCATTTTTTTCCTTTAACCTTTGTATTCAAAATGCCGTAAAATAATTTTTTATTTGTTCTTATGATACAAGGAAATTGATTTTGCGACAAGATAGGGTCCAGCAAATTTGTTATGGGAATATCATATGTTAAAACAAAGTAAGATAAACAGCAATTTAATCAGGTCCCTTTCCTGTGCTTCAAAATAAATATGCTTGACACTACATACAGTAAAACCCACATTTGCTTAAAGACATTCCTTCTTCTTGGTAAATATGAAACAATGAGGAGAGAAATATGACAGATGTTCAAGACAGTGTTCCAACTCTTATCAACATCATAACTGGACACTGACCTTTTTACCATTAATTGGAGGTGAATAATATATAACCCTTAATCAAGGCATCCTTTCTCTCTGGTAATAAGCATCACCCTAAGTTGATCACCTGAAGACTTTTCTCTCATCATTTTCTTTTTTTGTCTCTATCTACTGAATCTGATTTTCTCTTTTAACTGTATCTTTCTCAAGTCTCATCAAGTATGCCTTAATTTGTTCTATTTAAAAATAAACAAACTATCTTCTTGATTACATATTTTTTTCTAAATTTATGTTTGATTTTCAGTAAAAATTTGCTGTTTCTAATGTCTACCTCTTACACCCTTTAAGATTAGGGTTGTGATTACATTTATGTTCTAGATATTTTTCAGCTATAGAACCAAATGGGACCCTCTCTTTTATGAGGTCTGACATACAGAAATTTTTCAGTGTTAAAATAATAATTTACCTTTCTTAACATTCCTTGTTAAATATCATTATTCACATTTGGTTATTTGAAAGATTTGTAGTGAAGGCCATTATTTCTTGTTGTAAAACAAAGGCATATCATGACATGTTTTGAAGGATTTAAAATCTTGTTTAAAGCACAAGACATAGTTCTTTCAACTGACTTAACTTATTGTGCTCTGGTTTGGTCTTGATAACTAAGAGGCTAGTATCTCCATACTTTAATGCATATGTATAGCTCTTCCAGTAATCAAATTATCTTGAACACATATCAGAGTTTAAGCTAATAATATCTATTTTTTTCTTGTAAGATCTGAATCCAAATTCAGATTATCTTTGACATGGTATCCTAGAGCAAAGCTGAATTCAGCTCACATTGCCAGAGCTCTGATCTAGATTCTCAAAATAGTCTGCCTATACTTCTCATAGAGTACTGCACGTTTACATATGACTTCTCTGTCTGTAACAGTTATCGATTTCAAATAGAGTCAAATAAGGTAGCTTTAAGTACCAGTGCCTTTTATACTTTGGCTCATTCACAGTAATTCAGGAAAAAATAATGGAGCTGGACTTGTAAAACAGAAAGAAATGGGGA
This sequence comes from Grammomys surdaster, assembly GCF_004785775.1. Taxonomy (NCBI): domain Eukaryota; kingdom Metazoa; phylum Chordata; class Mammalia; order Rodentia; family Muridae; genus Grammomys; species Grammomys surdaster. Next base: position 19,536,113 of record NW_021604597.1, on the reverse strand, counting down.
GGCTTTACATCACAGCTAGATCAGATTTGAATTAAAGACCCAGTCATTTCAGGCCATGATTTCTGCTTCTGCTGTGGCTTCACTATGAAGAGTTGATGGATTTTTGCTGAAAGTATGACAATGTAGATCAATCAACTGAGGTACTGCAAATTTCTAAATTCACAGAAAACCTGATTTACAGAATTTTATGTTAACAAGTGTCAACATGTTCTATATCTAAATATATATCTAAATATGTTCATTTAGCATTAATGCTAAAATTATTACATCTTCTAACAAGAAAAATATTACATCAACTTTTCCAGTTCTAATGTATTATCTTATGAATTGTCATTATTTTTTATAAAATGTCAATAATTCTCACTTGCTGTTTTTTTAAATGTTTATTTTCCTGCACTACTGATATATAATTACTAGTCACACACTCATCATATAAAGTATTCTGCATGTAATAGAAGATAAAGACTCTAGTAAACAATTTTAACTGGTTATAATGCAGATAATCCCAGTGAAGAGGATTGGAGGAACATGTGCTATCTACGAAAACTTTGTGAATGCCACATATATAAACTCTACACAGGTAGAGTTAAACACATTTTTTTTTTCTTCAGGGATCTATACTAACAGATCTTCCCTCCAAAAAGCTGACACTAAACATGTAAAATTAAAATAAAATAAATCTTGAAAAATAAGATCCCTGTCTAACAAAATTAAGGTAAACATTCATAAATAAACTATGGCAATAGGCTAGACTCTGATCTACTAAATTAGAATATGCTACATCAATACAAATTTATGCTTATTTCAGTATTATTATAATTCTATACACAGATATGTATGTGTATGTCCATGCATAAATGCCTTAAACATATACCTTTTTTTGCTTTGTTAGCACAGACACCCCAAAATTTAAAATTTCTCAAGGAGGAAAGTAAAAAGTCCTGTGATGATATTTCTAATAAGGTTCTCCAAAATCCAAACAAAACAAAAGAAACAAGAAAACAAAAACAATAAAAATAAGTTCTAGCTCCTGGTAGATATGATTAATTCTAGGAGTAGGAGAGCAGCATATAAGGTGAGCTGGAATATATGACATTATGTAATATAAATTAAGAAATTGTTTTGAAACCATATTATACATACATATAATACATACATTTTATATATATAGTATTATACTGTTTCTGAGTTTGTCAAAGAAGAAGAGTTACTCAAAATAAAATCCAATTTTGAAGAAATGGTGATTAGCAACAAACTATTAAAAGGAAAACAGCTTGACATATTTCTAAATAATTTATGTAGGATTTATTTCTTCAAAAAAGAGACATTTATCTTTCCAGTCTTACAAATGAATATTCACTTTCTTCCAAAGAACTTTTCAAAATTCACAAAACATTAGTGAAAAACTTCAGAATGAACAAGCAGAAAAATAAGCAAATAAACAAACAAAAACCAATGCTCTAGTCAGATGTGTAAGGCCCGGAATGTAAGTTCTATTGGTGAGAGTAATCTATGAGGACATAGGAAGAGTACAGTTCACCTCCCTCATCCTCCACAAAGACACACTCATCTAAAGATACAGGTCCAAATTCCAGTATGACAATAACTACATGTAATTCGACTCACAATTCTCAAAATTCTCAACGTTTTTATAAAGAAAGGAAGTCTGAAAAATACTGCAACCAGAGTAGCTTCAGATGGTATAGGCTAATGTAGAAAACGGGGCAGAAAAAGATAGGTAAAATTAAGGAAAAAAGAATAGATGGAAGACTTATGTAAGAGCAAATGAGTATGATTTTACTAACAATAACAGATATATAACTATGTAATGCTAGCGATGAAAATGTAGGTAGAGATTTCAGAGAAACTATCAATTTCCTTTTTATTTGGAGACTGGAATATGTAAAAAGAAAAAAAAAAAGTTTTGTCTGTTCTGCCTTCTCCCCTTCTAGTATAAAGATTAATTATCCTCCTTCAATGAGCTGTTAATAAGCTGACAGAGGCAAACTTCTTCTCCTTTGTTTTAGTAATGTGTTTGCTTCCTCCACATTTCTCTCTGTTTTTTAATGATTTCTGTTCTAACAATATGCTGAAAGTAATAAGCATCTGGCCTTTTAGCAAACAGTGTCACTGAGATAAAAGAACCAACAAATTAACTTACATTAAGATCATTCTCTGAAGTATATTTTTCCTCTCAAATAATGTGATTGTTTTCTTACTCAATATTAATATTTTTATTTTTCACATTTTAGATAACATATTATGAATCTTGATCTAAAAAATTATAAATCTTGATTGTTTAAATTGAATGTTTCTTATATTACATTCATTCCTGTAGGCTAACAAAAGTATTAGTAATTGTTTTAGTTTTAAGTGTAATTGTATGATAGTGATATTATATGCCACATATGATTGTTATATTTGATACCAGTAATAAAATTTTAAAACTTCAGGTCCAAGTTATTATAAGTAACAGCTTTGTACAACCCAGGAATTTCTTTCTTAAATGTCATTAATAGCTATTTCCTTCTGTAGAGCTACTATTAGAGTACTACATTAGATGACAAGAAGGGCCCTGTGTAGCAACTTTGGACTTTATAATATTTGATATTTGCTTACATATGTTCTCCATCCACAGACAAGGACAAACTTTGATGCTTAAACAGCATGAGAGGTGAATGAGAATTCCTGAAAATAAACTGGCTGAGGATACCGATTAAAATCTCATTACAGGTGTGTTTCAAAGGATGCAGGTCTAGAACCTAGTTACAGTTTACGTTGGGCTATCATTTGCCCCCAAAGAACCATTCATTGCCCATCTTTGTCTTGGATACCCTGTGACTAGCAGATAAACTGAATAGAATGTCATGACAAATAGTCAAACACCTTAAGAATGATTCAACTTAAGCAAATCCTATTCTCCATCCATCAAAGTGCTAAGAATTTTATCAAATATCAATTGTTGCCTACTATAGCAGGATATTTTCCCACTACACTTGTAATAAAGCTCGGAAATTCGGCTGTATGAGAGGTAGGCAGAGTGAGGAGTGGGGAGGAGAAGAGGAGGAGCAAGGAGAGAGATGTAGGAGCCATGGAGGTCCAGGACAGTCCTGAGTAACTATTCATATCATAAGGTTAGATATTGGGAAACAAGTCTAATTGAGTAGGCAAATTGTTAATTGAGTATTTCCAAATATATAAAGCCTTTGGATAATGATTAAGCTTTAGAGTCTCATTTCTACTGGTACCGCATAAATGGCCTGGATGTCTGGGCTCAGCCAAGCATTGTGGAGGCAGCATGGGAGCATGGGAGATTGGCAGAGCCATCTTCCATGCTGTCATTTTGTGGGTGACAGGGACAGTGCTTCTGGCCAGCCTAAGGGCGTGAGCCGCTGATCTTGGCTTCAGGCCTTGTCTAGTCAGAAACATGGCGGCCCGTAAGAAAAAGCCAGATTGGGCCTGCCGATTTAATATTAACCACAACAGCCTATGGCAGGTATTTTTTCCCATTCAGTGTTCTTGTCAATGTATTTTAAAGCTCTTTTGACTTGTGATTTGTTTTCTTCATTGTTTTCATTTTTATTGGTTATTTTTATTTACTTACATTTTAAATGTTATTCCCCTTCCCACTTTTCCCTTCACAACCCCCTTATTCCATTCTCTCTCCCCCTGCCTCTAGGAGGGTGTTGTCCGACCTGCCCACCCCTTCCTGCCTCAGGGACTTAAGATTTTTTATGCTATTTTATTATAAATATTTATTAAAATCAAGCCACTAGGAGGGGAAACAGACCACTGATACTCCTTCAGAGGAGAAGAAAGTGAAGTGGTTTGCTGAATCTGGCTTTCCACAGATATACAAGTTCCTGCTCCCAGTTTGTGTGTGTGTGTGTGTGTGTGTGTGTGTGTGTGTGTGTGTGTGTGTG